>NC_092820.1:156272452-156572452 GCF_023375885.2 Dermacentor andersoni
GCAGTATAGTGCAAGCTTCCGGCAACTGCAGCTTATGTAACCCTAATGTTCTCATGGAAACGCTGGCGGCGACCACTATCCGCGAATGCGAGCTTTCTGGTTCTTTTCTTTCTCGTACCCCTCTCCCCCCCCGCCCCCCCACCCACGGCGGCGGCCGCTGCTGCCGCGGATGCGCAGGGGCGAGTGCCATCTGGGTGGTGTTGCACGGAACCGAGTGGGACGCGGCGCTCCTACTAAAACAGACCTCAAACGACAGCTTGTCCGTGTTTCTGTCTTGTCCTCCTCTGTTTGCTCCATTCTTCTTTGATGTGAAAAAGGGGTTTGGGCTTGAGTTTCCACCTGACAGAATTATCTTGTCTCGCATATTCAAATTAGCATCTGGTAGCATCATGCCCGTAGGTTGTGTGTAAGTCATACTTTACCAATTTTATGACGCATTTTACTTTGAAAAATTAACTAGTTCAATTACGCCCATGCGCCACGCGGAGGGCTTGCGTATCTCGGTTTGCATGGCTCCGGATGATTTTTCCCATACGACGCCACGGACGCCGGATTTGCTCCGACACAGGGTCCTTAACGCTATCCTATTCAAATATGCCGAAAACCCACGTGACCACAGCTACATGAAAACAAGGCAAACGGGATGGCGAACAGGCGAACGCTCACATGCAAAGCCTGACTCAGTCGCTTCGGTGGCGTCTCTGGCGTATGGCACCTGTATCTGTCGCGTTTGACGTGTGCTTGCGCTAAGTAACGCAAGCCTGCTTACGTGTGAGAAGGCGAAATCATTGTAGTAGCTTTGGTGAATTGATTTTTTCGGCGCGTTTCTCGTCCGCCCAAGCTCTCGGCTGGGTTCAAACTGCGCCTCGATAAAGCCATATGAAAATGCGCAAAGTGTTTGAACGCACTCGCTCGCCTGCGAGAAGTTCATAACTCAAAGGACTGTTCAGTGGCGTTCAATTGGACATCCATGCTGTTTAACGCGACAGCATTAGAGGCACGGTGTCGCGGAAGATCCGGCGTCGGCGTCCAGCGTACACCATCGTTTCGGCAAATATAATTCCTAACCATGCAAGCCAAACCACGCTTACCCAACGACACAGACACTATATGCAGAGCAAAGTACTTATTGAACTCAGTGAATTTCTCAAGGTAAAGTACGCCATAAAAATCCTAAAGTACGACTTACACACAACCTAGAGACACGACAGCGTCGGATTGTAATGCGTAGATACAAGGAAAGATAATTCCGTTACGCGGGAACTCAAACAAACCCCTTTTCCAGCGTTTCTACCGTCCATAGATAGGCCACAGCGGCTGAGATTTGCGCGCGCTGGCACGTCCATAGAAAGGCGCCCCAGGTTCCTTGCCACACCTCCAGATGGCGTTTGCTCCCACTGCATCGCAGCCCACGCAAGAAGCCGCGTCTCTACCAGAAAGCTCGCCTTCGTGCAAAGCGTTCGCCGCCAGCGTTTCCGGGTAAACATTTCGATGACATCAGCTGCAGTTGCCCGTAAACATGAGAAGCAGTCATTAATCGTAGAACACTATCGCGTTCCACTCCTAAAGGCGAAGCTTAAGCGGCCTTCATATTTTTATTTTATACACTCATTTTATACAATCATGCCCTGGCGCCGCCTCCTCCCCATTGGCTGCGCCGTCACGTGCCCAATGAAGCACTCACTAGGGCGCACGTTTAGCCAGCCAGATGGATGCGAGGTGACGTGTGCAATGACCAAAGCACCAGGCACACCTTTACTCAACTAAAACCGGGGAGCCGCCGTGGTCTCGAATGACTTGGTGTCATTGAAGAGTTTTTAACTCCAACAGGCCAGCTAAAAATTGGTAGCGTGCCTTTTTTAGCATCATCAATGATACGGTTTCTTAGTATGTACATGTGCCGTGTTTTTCATGTTTACAAAAAGCCGGCAATAAAAAAAAAGCTGCCGTGGCGCGGGGAAAGCGTCTTCGTCCCACTCGTCTCGCGCCCCAAAGCTCCAGGTTCAATTCCCATCCTGACCGAAATTTACCAAATTTAATTTTCAAGGGCATTAAATTACTTTGGTTGCAGGAACCTCCTTCAGAAATTTGAAGTCAACTCGACCATTTTTTATGTGTTTACTTTTGCGTCGTTGGCCATATTTAGTACCTCTGCGGTGACGCCGCCAAGTATGACGGATTTTCGCGTAATGGGACATATAATGCTGTACCATTAAAATAATTCTCAATGTATAACTTCATTTGTACGCAAACGACTTTAATTTTAGCATGAAATAAAAAAAATTAACGCAGAAGCTCCCCTGGGAGTTGTCTAAATATACGTAAACATCGTGCCACTTGCTCAACTCCACGTAGCTCGATGTCATTATCAGTGTTGTGGAGGTTGAACCGGCCAGTATAAACCCTTATCTGTCCCCACTGCTCGTTCGCTTATGTTCGATAGCGAACATGATAAGTTATGGTTAATTAAGATGCAGTTCATTACGGCATTAGGGTGAAGTTCAATGGCCACAGTTAATTTATAATCATCAGCCTGTTTTATGTCCACTGCAGGACGAAGGCCTCTCCCTGCGATCTCCAATTACCCCTGTCCTGCGCTGACCGATTCCATCTAGCATCTGCGAATTTATTACATCCTAGACAGCACTTCCCTTCTCTTGGCACCAATTATGTAACCCTAATGATCCACTGGTTATCTAAGCTACGCATTACATGACCTGCCCAGCTCCATTTTTTTTCGCTTAATGTCACTTAGCATATCGGCTATACCCGTTTGCTCTCTGATCCAAACCGCTCTGTTCCTGTCTGGTAAAGTTTTATATGCCTAGCATTCTTCTTTCCATCGCTATTCCCGTGGTCCATAACTTCTCAAGCCTCTTTGTGAGTCTCCAAGTCTCTGCCCAATATGTAAGCACCGGTAAAATGCACTCATTGCACACCATCGTTTTTAATGTGAACGGCCAACTTCCAGGCAGGATCTGACAATGTCTGCAGAATGCACTCCAACCCATTTTTGTTCTTCCGTAAATTTCCTTCTCATGTTCAGGGTCCCCTGTGAGTAACTGACCTAGGTAATTAAGCGTACTCCTTCACAGACTCTAGAGGCTAACTGGCGATCTTGAACTCTTTTTCCTTGCCTGGCTGTTGATCATTATCTTTGTTTTCTGCATATTAATCTTCAATCCCAACGCCGCGCGTACCTTGAAAGCGATCTGTGATGCCGACAAAAAGTACCGACTGCTGATACAGCTTTGTGTTCTCGCCGCTTACTTAGCTTTTGGGAGTCTTCGGAGAGAGCCTACGAAAAGCGTGAGCGCCGAAGCAGAAAGAGGACAGAGGAGATGGCGATAAATTTACTTCATTTATGCGTTTTACGGACGGACGGACGGACGGACGGACGGTTGCTATGAGCTTCCCTTTTGGAAAGGGGCGGTGGGCCGCGCCACTAAGCTCCTGTTATTCTCCTATTCTCGTCCGTTGACGTTGAAAAAATGAAAATATTGCTCAAGAATACCACCCAAGTACAGCATGACAGCAACGACAACGTGGAAAGTGGGTATGCTCATCGATTGTTCCTATAATTTTTATCGCAATAAAATCGAATGACACGCCAAGAAAAAAAACATGCTCACCAGTTATGCGTAATTCATGGCACTCCTACACACATAGTACACACTTTAGGCGTTTGGGGCCCCTACTGGAACCAGGCACGTGTGCTTGGCGGATGGTGGAGAGACACAGAATAAACATCTTTATTGAGGTATTTTTTAAGCGTTATCTTCAGGGTTGTCTCCCCTTTCCAGGAGGCCATAGGCTTTCACCCCGTCCACGACCATCGCTACCAACTGGCGCTGGCTGGCGAGGGTGGAGCTGGCTATAACTCTCTCCCAAAGCTTAGGTGTGTGATATAGATTTGGTGTGTTCAGGGGTGATTGTGTGAAGCCTATTGACTACTTAACACACCCAATCCATAACCCAAACCGTCGCCGCAGGAGCGCGATGAGCTCATACTCAGCACGCTTGGCTGGTTTTGTATATCTTAGATTTTTCATCCGCCATCCCGCTCGTTCACGGCCTCCAACGGAAACCTCAGCTACTTTCAATCCTTTACTGCAGATGGAAGTAATGGTACACTCGTTGAACATACCAGAACACATTACCAAACTCGCGTGCCCAGGAGAACAACACTACAAATGAGAATATCTTGCACCCGTTCGTATGAAGTTTGGCGTGCTTCTTTATTTCTGACCTTGAAGAGAGCCCAGGAATTACGAATAACGAATTCACTAAGCATTTGCGAACCTTGAATGTATTTAGATATTCTTCAGTAGTAGGATCGGTCTTCTTGGCACTGTTTAATCAAGTATAGCGGCAGCCACTGTATGCTTATATTGTAACAGGTTACCTTACTTGATCGGGATATGTTCCGTTCACTTAGACCTCAGAACTGACTGTGCCTTAGCTTATGGAGAGCACAAATAAATTAACAGATAAGAATTTGTACTCTTAATGTGCCTCTACCAAAACGCCCACAACGCGGCTGGCCAACAAGTCGGTCACGTTTCGTTCGGCCTCGTACTACAGTCCTGTTCCTGAATCAAGTGAGTACTTTGGCGGCAATCCTCTTGAACGGGTCATGATCTGTTCGTGTTTGCTACGTGAATTGATGGAATTTCCTAACAAGATGTGCATTTCGTAGAGTAGATGTAACTACGCTTCATCATCACACGTGACACTTTCTTGTAGGCTTTCAAGAGGCTCTAGACCATGGTGTATGAATATTACGAGAGGTGTACGAACGGTGCCTTTCCCAGCATACAGGTTTAGCCTACGCTTCAAGCAGTTTCTGTCCCCAGAAACTGCTTGAAACTTTCTGGGGACAAGAACGCAACATTCAATAATCATTGCACTGTATGCCGAATCACTTCGAGCAACCTGTCCTGCGGATTCACTCGTTCAAAAGCAGAAATCTTTAAAAGGTGCCTTCAATAAAAAATAAGAAATCGTACCAGTGGGCAGCAAAGCCATTAGAGCCGGTAATGCAGCAAGGACGATCAGGAAACGCATCGTGGTTTCTGAAAGAAGACCAATAAAAATGTTTTCATTACAACCAACGCTCCTAACCAATGTGCGTGTTACTCTATATGACATCGTACGGGGCGGGCAAATACACTGTGAAGGAACGCTTGAGCCAACAATTTTTTTTTTCAAAATGGCATGTTAGGTGTACGTACGTGAAGTCTTCGACAAACTATAATTCAGACAGGGCCACATATAAATGACGAAAATGTGCGTGCGGCAGTGCAATCGAGACTTCATAGAAGTTCGATTTCCACACCATTTAACCAAAACCGCGTAGCTCATTGCTGTTTGCATCTTCCATCGTTCCTGCATTGACTGTAAGACAACCGGAAACGACTGCTAACGCAAGGAGGTTACCTAGAACTCGTTCAGCATCCACCATATACTATTTCCGGTCGTGTTCGAGCCCAATTTCTACCGTTAGTGCCAGAATGATGGAAGTTCAACCATTAGCCAGTTTTCTAGCCTAGAACTGTTGTGCATTTGTATACGGTATACTACAGCGCCACGCTCATGTCTCTAGAGATCACGGGAGCAGTGTGCATCTGCTTGCACTTGCGCCGTCTGCTGGAAGTTGCTGTATCAATGCAATCTCTTTTTCAGCAAGCCGTGTTGTAATGGTGGATCACCACTGATCACGCTACCCTCTTTGCCATGAAACCCGCCACTGTGCGGGGTATAAGTCATGTTACGCACGTATACGCTTTTCAGTCAAATGTAAACTAGTTAGGCCCACCGAATCCAACGTTACCCAGCCAACGTTATCGAACCAACTCAAATCAGCAGCTGTCTATCTTCTGCGACGGAGGAGTCTGCATGGAGCCGCCATGGGAATTAGTCCCGAGTGGCAGTCGTTGGAACTAGCAGCGCTGCAGCATGGTCTCCAAGATCGCTCCACCTAGCTCTACCTGCGAGCGCGATCTGGGAAGCCATATGCCTGCAGAAGCAACAATATCGCGCGTGATCGCACAAAGTGTGGAGCGATGCCGGCGCAGCTCCGCCAGTTGGCCCAGCGCGATACCTTCGCTATACTTACTGACGTGGGCGAAATTCATGCTTTCAGCGGGCGTTATGCTCAACAACATTGAGTCTTACCTTATCCGTATATATATGGACTAAGGGCCTTCATAATGTCCCTCAGATACGTTCATTGACGTCACACACTTTTTACTACGCATCCCGCTTCAGGCTATACGCATGTGTTCGCTACGGCTTGCTGAACACCTCCTAATATGACTGAGAACGTTCGGGCTCCGACAGTGACGTCACCACCGTACCCCAATGTTGGGTTAGGTCGGGGATGTTCTACTTCTCGCCATCAGGGGACATTCCGCGGCGGCTTTCTTCTTTGTTATTCGTTTTACTATTATTGCGATAAAAGCTGGTCTTTCTTTTTTAAGCCACGTGCGATCCAGCTCTCCTTTCGTGGACGTACGAGCGACTAAAGTGGTGACTACAGCAGTTTTGGACACTTCTTCGTTCACCATAATAAATGTCTAGCGCTCATTGCTCCCCGAGAAAGGAAATGTAAACATCTTCAGCTAAACTAAAACTACAGATGCATTTCAAGCCGGAATATCGCTTTCCACGCGCTACAGAGCCACGCACAGTTCTTGGTAGCGTATTGTGCAAGTCTACATCTAGGCAACAGCCAGAAAGATGAAGGAAGGACAAACGCCGTTGTTTTTTGTTTAATGCGTGAATATTGGGGGCGTCAAATGGGAATATTGTGTGTGTGGAATCTGTGGGTACGAAGTATGGCAAGCCGGTAACGTGGCAGAGGCAGACTGAGAACTGAAGGCATTAAAAGTGTGCGTGCGCGCGCGCGTGTGTGTGGGGGGGGGGGGATTGAATTTCGCACCTCGAAGAGACTGCACCTGTGTCGAGTTAGCTCCCGAACTTCAAGGATGGGTGGCGTAATGCTGACGAATTTCTTGCGTAATCACCCATTAAATTGCCACTGATTTTCTTGTGAGGAAATGCTAAAAATTCATTCTGGATCGGAAATGAAAATTATTTCAGGATGGTTTAATTGTGCTTCATATAGTCTTAAAATGTCTGAACGGTCAGAAGGTGTAATCGGCCTAGGATGTGCGGTATTCTCGCTTCCAGGTACAATACGGCGTCCGCAACGTATTTTGGAAGCCTTAAGGACATTCGTAGTTCCTCCCCTCCTAATAAAATAGGGGCCGAAGTTCTATGGTGGCACACCAGAGAATAAAACAAAGCCAAATCCTAATACCGGACGATCGTACATTTGGTATATCACCAAAAGTGATTTTCTTCGCGTCCCTGATCTTCGGTTGCTCAATTAACTTGCGAAAAATGCACATTGCACAAGCTCCTTTTGTCGCAATGTATTCAATGAGGCAGCCAGTTAAGAGATCCGTTAAAATAACACCAAGGTACTTGACGATGAGCAAAATGAGAACAAGATAATATAGGGAGCCAGCGTTTCGACAGGTGGACTAGTCTTTTTCAAGCCGACGTGTGCTTTCCTCGGCACAGTATATGCGGATAGGGCTCTTCTAAATGGGAGTGGGGGTAAGGCGGGTGGGTTAGGCGGGGACCGAAGGCGTGTTAGCGGCAAGGGTGTACAATTGAGAATATAGCGGTGCTATGCACGCGGCCGGTGACACGGCCGCATGTCAGCCGGCGTGTCAACGGCCGTGTGCACAGCCACCCTTGATCATCTGCTTCGCTGAAGGTTGGTGGGCTATCGTCTCTCTAAAAGAGGTAATAAAAGGAGCGGCAGGAAATAGTGCTCGTGAGAAAAAATTACTGACGTAGAAGGAATATATAAATGTAAGAAATAATAAAGAGAGGGAAGAGAAAAGAACATTCAACAGCCAAATTAAATTAACTAAGTGATCCTGCCTATAGCTTGAAATTTAGTACAGCGAACAGATTCTAAAGATCCATTTGAAACGATTATGCCTATCGGTTGCAATGTCTTCAACTTATGGATGATGTATGAATCTCTGTATTTTCTATCTCGTTCAGAACGGAAATTTGACTGCAAAGTGTAGAGTTCATCAAAGTTATGACCTGGTTGGTTTAAATGCTCGGCGACCGCTTGGGGAAGCTTTTTAGCTTTGTATGCGCGATGTCCGTTTAACCTGATGTCCATTGATTGTCGCGTTTCACCGATGTGTTGTTTCTAACAGAAGTAACGTTCAAGCATAGAAATCAAATCCTAAGTTGTACAAGTAAAGCTAGTTTTCACTTCTTGTGCATAACTATTTGCGGTGATTTTAATTTGAATGCCACTTTGAAGCTTTTGCACCTGGGGCGACAACATGCTTTTATTAAGTGGCAATGGCTGACTTGTACGTGCACCAACATTTCCGTAAACTATAGGTAACCCTTGGTACATCCATAGGTAACCCTTGGAACAATATGTAAGCGATAGGTAACCCTTGGTAAATCCGGGAAAGCTTTTTTTTAGAGCGCAGCTCTTTGGCGTCCGTTCCTGGGTTTCGCGTCGTCGTCGGCGTTGTCGTCGGCCTCGTAACCAGCTCCGCCCCCCTTTCATCCCCCCAGCGCTAGCAGCGACCGACTGATACCGCTGGATGCCGCTGACGCCGCTAGAGAGTCAAGATAACGTGACTGCATAGAACACCGTCGCCGCGATGCACAAAGAGGAGGAAAGGGTCCCCCCCCCTGTTCTTGTGTGGCGGATAGGGTGCTCTTCAGTTGCCGACGCGCCGGTTATTTCACGTAGGCCCCGGCACGTCGACGAATACGTGACCACCTTCCCAAGGCTAGACCTGGTTCTTAGCGCTGCGGAAGCGAGGGTATCATATTGTTTGTGTCGGCATCGGCGGCGTTGTCCCTGAAACCAACTCCGCAGCTGGGGTTGACTCACTGTCGGCGTCAGCGGCATCAGTCAGTCGCTGCTATCTCTTCCCTCCTCCCTTTATCGTGTTGTCCGCTTGCTGCGCGCGCTTCTGCCCCCATCGTTTGCCGCTGGGTGTACACGCCGCCCCCCTCCCCCCTCTTCCTGCGAGTCTCCGGTTGTCAAAGCGCCGGCTCGAACTTAATTCCTTTCTTCGACTTCACATTCTACCACGGAAAAGCCAATCCGGACAGAAAGCTAGCCGATGAATTTCGTCGGTTGCAGTCCCACAAACTTGACACCATCACCGCCAAGTGCCTCGCCATGACTGAACAGCCGCACTACTTGTTGATCTCCGCTCTTAACGTACGCTCCCTTGCCGCACATGCCAAGGACGTACACCACGATCACATTCTGCGCCATTCCTCTGTACTTTGCTTTGCTGAAACCTGGATGGATCCCGAAGAGCCTCTCGAAATCATAGATTTCCTATACTGCTGTGGTGCTCGCAGAGACCACAACAGAGCGGCGGGAGTCGCTATCTACTTGCGCACAGGTCTCTCTGCAATACCAGTCGAAATGTTTGGCACGTCACATGAAGTTGGCGAACTGTGCGCCGCAAAGTTGCCCAACGGCTTGCTGGTAGTAGCTGCCTACTTCGCCCCTACCGCACTCACGAAAGACGTCGTGCACTTCCTGCAACTCGCATTAACCGTCCATCGATCCACACCGATGTTAGTAGTGGGGGACTTTAATGTTGACATAAAGACAAACAGCAATTTCCTAACACTTATGCGGGAGAACATCCCGTTCCTCTCGCTCGTAACGCGTCCCACGGCTGTGACAACCTCGCGAGGCACTTGTATAGATCTCGTCTTTGAGAATCAAGCATTGGTGTACCAAGTCGAACATATATCAGTCTATTTCTCCGACCACAAAGCTTCCTTCATGACTGTCAAGAACTGTTAGTGGAGTCTTTGTTAAAGGAATACGTGTGAAAAATAAAAAAAAAAATTCTGTGATAGCGCATACATGTGTTGCTCGATTTCTTTGCCTCAATCTATCGAAAAGGTGAAACAGCTTATTTGCTGCGCTCAAATTTCGCATTAGGAAGTAACGTAATCGTCGGTAATTTTTTTTCAGACGCTCGTAACTTGATAATATTGGATGGCATTTTTGTAGGATGTTGTTTATCTCTCGGAGGGCATTCGAATAGTTTGTTATAAAGGCTCGCGGTGTAACAGATTCTCCTGTAGGCTGTTTCTTAGCTAATTCCGCCTGCCTCTCCAACCTTGACGCGATGTGCTCTGTCGAAAGCAACTTGTGGATAGTTCCTTACTGCCGGCGTATTTTTACGGTCATTTAGGTGGTAGATATAATCGTTGTCTTCTAAGGTATCTGAGTGGCTCTATTTGTAGAATATCTTCTAGGTGACAACTAAGCGATATGTCTACTGAGTCCTTAACGGAGAAAACAAGGACAGCACACTTATTGGCATTCAGGTTTATGTTGTATGTTGAATACTGTCCCATGCTTCACATATATGTAAGGTAACTAAAACCGCATACTTTTCTTGTGCTGGGCCATGGTAATGCGACTTTCAAGATCTGCATGCGCGTGCTATATTGAATAACCAGGTCTAAAATCAATTTAAGAGAGACTCAACAACTGATTTTCGTTAATAAATTCTTTCTTATGCCCATGGAGCACTCTTTCAACAAGTTTCACTATATCTAATGTTAGCGCAATTAGGCCATATGTTGTGGATGATATACCCTGCCCCTTGCTTTTTGTCTAACAGGAGAACGAGAAGATTTGGCCTGGGCTTAACAGAGCCCGTTATTCTTTCGATTGGGGTCTCAACATTGAGATTCAGCCAGCGGGACGCTTGCTCCGCTGTTCAAAAATGTCTTACCGAAACCAACCGACTCCTGTTAAACCGATTTATAAGCTCGAACGTTATCAAATACAAAGGTCTTTTGACAGCGGACTCAAGCTCATTCATATCTGGCGCTAGGCGCACTTCCAGTGAATTTTTTTTTTCTCACACGTGTTCCCGCCTGGCAGGCTGGCGAATGCGATGGCCAAGTGATTCACTTCGCCACCCACAACACGTACGAAACGTATTGCCTTTTCTACGAGATATTTAGTCCGTAGTTCTCTGTTACTGCTCCTTTTTCTCACAGCGGTGAGAAGGGGTTCCCCATGGACGCGTCTGATTCAAAAACTATGCGCTGCTATACTTGGCTGATCATCGTTTGTCCTCCATGGCCTCCTGCTCGGCAACAAGCGAATTGGTCAGCGAAGCGATAAGCAATGTTTTTCAAAGCCTTCAAGTCACCTTAACATATCTGAGAAATAACATGTGCGCTTACTTACCTGTTTATGACCTGTTACTTCGTTGCTTCGTAAAGGAAGTCTTTGCGTCGTCCGCAACTTTCGCCATTTTTATTCCTTCATGCCGCGTGAGAGCGAGAGCAGAGTGAAGGGAAGGTCGTTTTCTATTGCTGTGTCTACGTTACTATTAGAACGTTTGCCCTTTGTTTTGCATGGGCCTCAGTTGAGCGGTAGAATACCGAGAAAAACTCAGTTAGATGTTCCTGCCAGCGTGGCCTTTTGGGATCGTAATTGACGTCTTTCTTGGCGCCTTGACGCCAGCTCGCTTGCACCGCATCCTTTAATTACTAATTACCAGATACTCTAGTTGGCGCAGTCGCCACTCCTATGACAAGTTTAATTCAAGAGCGTATATAACCAATGGGCTACCCTATATAGATAAACAAAATTTTAAAATATTCTTTAAACCACCCATGTCAATTAGTACAATTTCACTTGAGCTAGATTACTCTCAGAGGCATACATAATTTGCACAAAAAACGAAACTGAATATTTGTCTAATTAAAGAATATGTGCTAACGAACATTTCAACTAATTACTTTGCACAACATATCCCAATTTACGAAATGTAGCCGGGGACAATTAAAGTGATACCTATTTCGAACAAATTCTGAGGATGGCGCCAGTTTAAATATATGCGTTCCTGAAGTTTACGACGATATACATTGCTGGTTCAGTAGCTTTCGAGATTCAGTGCCTGAAAACGCGTTTTGTTAAAAAGTAAATGGTAGATGAGTGCATTTTTATGGCGAATTTGACTGCGCTTATCGCGAAGCTGGTTCTTGCTTCAAAATTATATCGAAGTGAGTGTTTCTTATGAAACCTTGGCTTCGATTCATGCATTATACAGTATGTGCGCTACGTTACATAGCTTGAATGTATTTGGTAAAATTTTGTCAGCAAGGCAGTTAAGCATAACTATTAGCAGTGTAAGTAATGTATAACGCTTCAATATGTAAATTTGTGCGAAATACCAAAGGCGATTAAAAGAATTTTGTTAACGTTACGACTTAACGCCTGTTTCATCTCCACCGGGGGTCGGCGCGGTGTTGCACTATCTCGACGAGTGGCTCTAGCAAGGCAACTGCCAAATGTACATTAGCACTCACCACTTCTCTTATCATCATCATCCATCCCAGTACTTTCACTCCCCTTCCGTCTTCCCCAGTGCAGAGTAGCAGACTAGAGCGCACAAGCCCAGGTCGACTTCTGTCTTTCGAGTCAATAAATTCCATTCAGTCCAAAAATGCTAACGTTGGAATTATATCAAGTATGCTGTCTATCACATACAAAGAAAAGAAATTCTCTAAGAAGGCTACGAGCATAGTCAACTTGTCGTTAATTCAGAGTTTCTAGGTGATGCAAGTATACCTTTTCTCTAATTACGTGAGTTTCAAACGAATTCCTTATAAAATTTTATAATTAACTAACTTAACAGCTACTTCGGGGTAGTTATGCCATTTCAGTCCTTTTTCCATGTACTCTTCCCCTTGCCGTTTTTTTTCTCGTCACCCTGCTATTTGTGTGCCGTTTATTTTTATTTCCTCCTTGTATTCCTTTTACTTTGTAAATTTTTCGCTCTTATTTCTTCAATTTTTTTTTCTTTTGAAGACTCACACCGCCACATTCGAAAGTCCCAGACTCTAGCATACCTTTTTCTGCATCTCGACCACACAGGTTCGCGCCACTTCTGTATACCGCGATGACGACGCCTACATTGAACTATTCAGGCTAACGTCCTTTGAAAGACCAAGCTGCTCCCTTCCAACTATCCTATCCATTACCCCCAGACTCCGTGTCACCATCTTAGCACCTTCAAAATTACCCGACGCATTGCTGGTACGCTACTCATGTCAATCTTTGAACTCGTGTCTTTTTGCTAATCGCGCACTGACCGGCTGACCGCACTTCTAGAACCACAAACGCACGCTGCCTACGACACCTCTGGAGGCTCCCTAACCTCGCGCTCCCCCAAAACCCCACTCACCTATGTCCTTCTCTTTCCTTCTTTTTTTCGGCCACTTTCTCACTCTCCCACCCCTTGTTTCCTCGTCTAGAATCCAGGTATAGAGAAACCAACGCTGGAGAAACCACGTCTAGAAACCGTGTATAGAAACCGCGCCTTGAAACCACCCCTACAGACGTCAAACAACCGCGCTCACTTTCTTCTCAGTATTGTCCTCTACAGCCAGCCGCCACCGACAACGACCGCACGTGACGTCACTGTAGTAACCGGCTATAACTATACTTCCAACAATGATGAGGCCATCATCGACGGAAATAGGCCCTCCTATCGAAGCATTGACAAGCCTTTCTGAATTACCTTTATACCACGTGTGCTACTCCCCCCGTCAGCCCCCCTTTCTGTTTTTCTATTTCTTCTCTTCGATGTAATTCGGAATCACATGGGATTATAGTCGACGAAAAGCCACTTGAACAAAATATCTTCCGTGAATCTGCAAGACTTATGTTTTCTATTATCATCCAGTCGCCAAACAAGTAACCAAACAAATGCTACCGCCATAAGCCCTGTGTAAAAGAACACAGAAATATGCAGTCAAGAAGCCACACTGGCCCAGCCTGTAGGTCAAACATAAAATTATTCCGCGAAACAACACACATAATGCCACATTCGAGGTGCATTCACTTGTACCCATGAAAGCCGCTTTCGTCACTACTTCTTCACTCCATTACAGCTGACCAGTACCGTGCCATCGGGTATTCTTATATTCCTGCAGGTATGATACAACAGCATGGCTATGCAAAAGTGTCCTTTTCCATAACTTGGAAATGAAGGTGTTTCACATTTGTTGTTAGAATATGCTTAAAAACATAACTTTCATGCATTCAACGAAGCCCCTGAAATGTAAGGGATGATGCGTAGCCTTGCTGGCGCAATATTTTACTGTTGTAGTGTAAGAACACGAAGAAGGACAAGGACACAACACAAATACATGCATTACCAACTCTCAGTCACAATGCAGTTAGATTTCTGTTCTCATTTCTAAACACGTGAAGAAATCTGTGACCTCGAAACTGTTTTAACTAACGAGATACCACGAAAAGCAACATGATGAAGCAAACGAGATGTTTGCTTCGTCTTCATCTTTCGTGACATTTTATTTCTTCATGTCACGCTAGAGCGAGATCCGAGGGAAAGGCCAGTCTATTTCTGCTCCTATGTGTACGTTGTGATAAGACGTCTACCTTTTTGCCTGAAGTGCAAAAGAGCAAAAGAGCTCCCCCATACTTAACTGGCCTCAGAATACGGCTGAAAATTCCATTAGGCATTCCTGCTGGCACGGCCTTTCGGGACTGTAGTTGACGTCTCTCTTGGCGCATTGACGCTAGCTCATCTGCATGCATGGCATTCTTTCATTAGCACTTGCACTAGGTCCCGCAGCCTCCACTGAAATGCCAAGTTTAGTTCTAGAGCGTATGTAACCATTTGGCAGCCATATATATATATATATATATATATATATATATATATATATATAAACGAGAAGAAAGGGGGTTAACCGAGGGGGGCCGATTTTTTATTAGTCATATCATAAGAAGCCAAAAAACACTGACACCCAAGACAACATAGGGAAAATTACTTGTGCTTAACGAAAAAAATAAAGAAACGATAAATTAATGGAAATTAAAGTGGATGGAAAAACAACTTGCCGGAGGTGGGAACCGAACCCACAACCTTCGCATTTCGCGTGCGATGCTCTACCAATTACCGCGGCGCTGTTTCCCATCCACTTTCTTGGGTATTTATGTGTCCTAGTAGAACCCTGGGAGTGTTAGCCAGCACCACCACTCACAGACCTTGGCGGCGGACGTGGAAGGTCCTTTTTGCCGCAGGCGTCACGAGAATGTGATCATTTTGGGTGAAGGTAACCGGTCAATAAACCCACATATGCTACCTGAAGCCATCAATGTAGCCGGATTGGAGACCCTCGTTATTGTAAGTTTTTTCATCCACTTTAATTTCCATGAATTTATTGTTTCTTTATTTCATTCATTAAGCACAAGTAATTTCCCCTATGTTGTCCTTTCTGTCAGTGTTTGTTGGCTTCTTATGATATGACTACATATATATATATATATATATATATATATATATATATATATATATATATATATATATATATATATATATATATATATATATATATATCGAATGGTACATTTTACTTGAGTCAGTGTATCTCCAGAGAGGCAGACAGAATTTGCAGAATAATAATGAATTCTCGTCTAATTGCAAAATCTGTACTAATGTACATTTGAACTAATTACTTTATTAAAGATGTTGCAAAATAAAAAAAATTATTCAGTGAACCCGGGTATTTGTCTTAATGGTCTTCGTATACTAGCGACGACCATTCTAACGTGCCATTAAGCACGTAGAAGCAGTTGCGATATATAGGCGGCTGAATAAAAGAGAAAAACACGTAAACAGAAAACAATACGAAGTAGCAACGTAACTGAATTATAATGACAAAGTAATTTAATGAATGTCTCACGAGCGCGCAGGCTTTCTCCTTCATCCTCTTTAGCGTACTCTAAAGTGACTGTCGACTTTTTCATTGGTTATACAGGCAATTTCATTGTATAGAGGCGTTCGTTGTAGGGGCGCTCGGCTGTGTGTCAGCAGCAGAGAAAGAACAATATATGCTCTATTACACGCGCATACAAAGTTCCCTTCATCATAATGCACGTTTTTGCAGTACAAGTTTACTGTATCTGCCATTTGGAAGAAGGTTACGTTTGGTTACTACTTCACAAGGGAGCGTTTTCGTTTCTAGGACACAAACTGAAATAATCTGATAACCAATAAAAAATTGCAAGATCACTGTAGCGTCCGCGACCGTGTTCGCGCCTTTTCAGTTTGTGCACCGACGCCGTGGTGCTCGCTGCGCATCTTCGCGGCGTCCATAGCTTTCTGGTAACCCGCGTTCACGAAGTGAAACCTCCTTATAATTTTTCACTGTGCGTCACGCTTCAGGCTATGGGTATGTGTTCGCTACGGTTTGCTCGACACCTCCTAGATATGACTCAAAGCTTTCTTGCTCCGACGGTGACGCAGCCACCATAGTCCGAAATTTTCGCGGGCTGGTGATATTTCGAGGTGGCTTTCTTCTTTGAGCCGTGACTGATCACGCTCTTCTTTCGTGGAAGTAGGAGCGACTAAAGCGGTGCATGCAGCAGTGTTAAAAATTTGTTCATTCGCCCTTATGAATGGCTATATCGATCGTTGCTTGCTGAGAAAAGAAACGCAAATGTATTCGGCTAAAGTAAGTCTACACATGCGTTTCGAGCCGTAATATCGCTTTCCACGCATTACAGAACCGTGCACAGCTCCCAGTAGCGTATTGTGCAAGACTTCTGCCAGGCTACAGCCAGAAGATGAAGTAAGAACAAACGCCCTCTTTGTCTTTTTATTGCGTCAGCATCGGGGTGTCAGAGGGGTGAAAAAAGTCAGTTTCGCCTGAAAGGCGAACAGCTAATGCGATAGCAAATTAGTAGATAGCTATACGAAGTAAGGATAGTAGTTTTATCAACCGTATAAACCTGTAAATGTTAGCTTACTAAGTTAGCAATGTTGTAGCGTGTAAGCACGACTGAACGAGGACGCGGAAAGAAACGGACGCACAGAGACAGAGCCTGCCAACGAGTTTTAACTAAATTAACAAGCACCGTGTCACGTGCGCACAGGTAAACATGAACACACCTCGCTCGATAAGCGCTCCCTTACCCCGCAACCCTTCGATTAATGAAATTGTTACTCGCTCACACTCGTTGGCTGGGCATAGAAATGCTTGCGCATCTGGAAAAAAAGAAAAAAAAAAGACATTGCATCTTAAGTTCACATCACATTCCTTTTAACGATGCTCGCCTTTGCTAACGTCCGATGAGAACACTATGGGTGCGACGTGTTTTCTGTTGCCAGTTTTCCTCTGTTGTTGAATTTCTTTCAATACCAATAGGCCACATACGAGAGGGCCGCGTCAGGTGGCGTTGGCTTGCCGAGGGTGGCTGAGGGACATCATGCGCCGTCCATGGTGTTATGCGCAAGCATAACTGGCCAACTCTTCAAAAAATGGGGAGGACGCTCACGCTTCTCCTTTAATACTGGAACGCGATATCGTTCAAAGATCCCTCACTGCTTATAACGCTTCCCGGCCACTGCAGCGTATGTAACCATAATGTTTAGCGGAAAACACGGCCTCTTGCGTGGGCTGCGATGGATGCTATGAACGTCCCCTTTGGAATGGGGTGGTAGGTTGTGCCAGCAAGCTGTTGCTATTATACTGTCTAAATTTAAAAATACCGTCTGATGTTAAAAAAATGTTATTATACTGCCATGTTAGAAGGGAAAAAAAGAAAAGCACACTATGACCTCTTGCAACCAAATTTTCTGATCCCCTATTGCGAACTTTGCTTTTGTACGTCTCCGTTTTTTGTCGTTTCCCTACTTTTTTCCACCAATCCTCCAATCGCTTCTGACTAATCTCTATTGCGGTCATGGTTACTTTTCCATTGCTCGCGCTGAACCCAAGGGCTTCAAGGAGGCCAGTGGTGCCTAAATCGACCGCTGGGAAGACGTCGTCACATTCTAATAAAACATGCTCCATCGTTTCGCTACCATTACCGCAGCAAGCACATGCTTCTTCTTTATTATATCTGGCTTTATAGGTGCGTGTTCTAAGGCGTTTCCACCTCGCTTTGAAAAGTAATCAGCTTCCCTTTGAGATATCATAAATTGTTTCTTTCCTGATTCCATTTTTTCCTCTTAAGTAGTTACTCATGGCAGGTTACTTTTCCATTGCCGCCACCCATGAGATTATTCAAGCCTGTCTGACTCTCCGCTTGACGTACTTTATTGCTGTGTTGCCTACACTACAGGCCGCATACTTGCTGGTAAGCTTCCTAGTTCTCTTCCTCCATTGTGAATCAATGTTTTTCCTGTGCAGATACCTGAACACCTTCCCAGCCCATTTACTTTCTTTCATATTCCTGAGTCGTTCTTCAAAATCAATTTTACTGTGAGCTTCCCTCACGTCAAAACTAGTCCAGCCCATATCACCCTGCACAGCTTCATTTGTAGTCTTCCCGTGAGCGCCCAATGCGAGGCGTCCCACAGACCTTTGGTTCCCATCGAGTCCTGATTGTACCCATGATTTAAATCAAACCGCATTTCCAAACTTTAAGTCCTCGAACCATTACACCCTTCCACATACCCCGGAGCACGTCGTACCTATTTAATCCCCATAGCTCTCTGTGCTTCATTATGGCTCAGTTTCTCTTCCCATTAACTATTATTGTTTTTTTTTTTCCTGTGTTTGCATATATCTATGGCCTTCGTTTATGCATATACCTAGGTATTTATATCATATTATCCGAAGTATTTCCTGGCCCTGTATTGCCACTGTCCACTGTTTTGACTGAATACCATACCACCTGATTTTCTAACACTGAATTTCATACCTAAATTGTTGCCTTCCTGTCCACAGATATTAGACAGACGTTGCAAATCACTTTGCTTGTTAGCTACCAACACAATGTCGTCCGCATCAAATAAACCCGGAAGCTACTGCTCTACTACTGTACCCGCCCGTTTGTATGAGATATTAAAGCTGACATTACTTCCTTCTAGCGCCCTCTCCATCTTCACCATGTACAGTCAACAGCAAAAGTTTGCGGGATGCGGTTTCCCCTTCAAATGTGAATTCCTGCACTGCTAAGGCATGGCACTTCGCATTTAATGAATCACTGTGTAGGTGGCGAAGGCTACTACATGATGGAACATTTAATTCGAGCCTGTGTGATCACGCGTCGCGAGAATTCAGCTTCTTAGCAGATCCTGCGTTCCGTAAACTTTTGCGGTTGACTGTACATCATGAGTAGCAGTGGGGATAAAGGGCATCCCTGCCTCAGTCCCTTGTTGATATCAATTTTCTTCTCGCTCCTCATCCCTTCCCATTCAATGCAAACGGTATTTTCTTTGTATGTCGCTCTCAAAAGCTGTAGACAATCATCACCTATGCCTTCCCTTTCCAGAATATCACACAAAATGTTGCGGTCTACGTTGTGATAGGCTCCTGTAATGTCTAAAAGGCCACATATAACTGTCTGCTTTCTACTTTTGATATTTCAATACACTGAGTAAGAACAAATAAGTTATCATCCACACGCCTACCGATTTTTAAGCCATTCTGAAGTTCTACCAAAATGCCATTATTCTCTGATCATGCTTGCAGCTTTAATTTGATTGCCTGCATTGCTAGCCTGTATATTACCGATGTAATGGTGAACGGTCCATACGAGTGAATTCTATCTTTCTACCCCTTACCTTCATAGATTAAATTTATTCTACTTTGTTGCCAGCTGTGTGGTATTCGTCTATCTTTTAAAGCTTTTTACACTGCTTTCACCAGAGCTTCCTTACTTTTTGGTCCTAGTTCATTAATCAGCCTAACGGAAACCTCGTCTAGCCCTGGGGCTGCGCTCTTAGGAATTTTCTCTTCGGCTTTCTTCCAGTTGAAATTTGTCAGCGCTAGCTCATTTTCCACCTGGGTCTCCTTCATGGTCTTTTTTTCTTCAAATACAACCTCGTCATTCCCTTGGAAAGATTCGGCTGTTACTTTTCGGATGTAATTTATTGCCGCTTCCCCTTCCAGTTTGTTTCGATCTTCGTCTAGGTTATGTTGATGTATTGTTGTTGACTTCCTGCCTAATAATTTTGTGGTATCAAAATATTCTAGGTGCGGCCTTCTTTTTCTCACGTATCACGATGCGGTGGAGGCGAGCGCCAGCTGGAGGAATTGCAAGGAACAGGGCGCGCCGCTCCGTGGCTTCCGAGACACGCGCGCGACTGCTTGCGCAATTGGCGGATGCCGCGCCCGGTTAGGGAATTGTAGAAACGCCGGAGAAACGGTTTCTTTGAGTTTTCACGTAAGAGAATCACGTGTTTTTCGTATAGTCAAATTACAGTCCGAAAGCTATCGTTTCTGTAGGTTGTGGGTATGTCGCAATTTACGGTTTTTCCAGGTATTTTAGGTTGAGAAATTCAATTAGTTCAGTAAACTCCTTGCGTCACAGGGATGACCTGGGTATGAATGGTTCAAAAATATTTGTGTCGAAACGACATCCGACGCAGCACTTTCTGCGACACGCGTTCCTAACGCTGTCGCGTTGAGATGCTGGGGTGAGGAATCGTGGCAGCAGCAGCGATTGAAATGACCTTCGTGTACCGCTCTCCTCAACGCGAACAAAACGTTGAAAGCGCAGTGCATACGAAGCTGCTGGCACTACGCGCGCTCTGGAAACGTCCGAGATCGATGTGATGACGAAGCACGCGCGGGCACGCGCTTTGGCGACGTTGCAGATTGCTTTCAAGACACGGCGCCCGCACAGCCGCGCCGTAAGCAGCAGCCGCCAGAGACGAACCCCCTCCCTCGTGTCAACCTCGCGGCTCGTGCACACCTAGAGAGGGCGCGCATCCGGCCCTTTTGCAGTCTTTCTAGACCAGCATTAGTCCTAACATTTGCCAATTCGGAGATTTTTGATTCGTATTGGTATGTCAGCGCTGCCTCAAATGGTGCGATCTACTTGTGATTTTTGGCATTGTATGGCCTGTATACTATCGCGTCTTACACGAGTGCTATGCGCGATAAGCTAAGGGGGCGTCGTCCCACTTCCCTGTACATCGTAGCATGATCATCTGAGGGGTGTCGCCCCATTTCACTCTATAAAACAACTGCTCAATAAATCTCGGGGGCTGGTGCTCTGGCGACCGCATGCATGGTGCCATGCTGATACAGGACTGTTAATATATTAGGCTTTAGTGCGCACTTTTGTCAATTGCCAGAGATTCTGATTTTCAGCTATCAGGTTTGGTCCTCAGTTCTCATATGGCGATGCCAAATGAGACCAAAGTCATGAATTTTACCGCGATAGGAAACGCACGGTCAAAAAGTCAATTTATTCGTAAGACGGATAACGAACTTCTCTCTTCGGTGGAATTCGGAATCACAGGTGAGCATAGACGATGAAAAGACGCATAGAAAAAGCTTTACACTCAGTGTCCGAATAATTGTAGTGACTGTAAATTCGCAGCCGCTATATTCAAGAGAACAGTTTCCAATGTCAAAGATGAGTTCGATGACCAAGGTGATTATTTTCTGTCTAGACGCAGGCACAAAAAAATCCTGCTCACATTTCCTCGGTGTCGAAAGCCTATTGTGCCTCGAGCAAATATTATTATAATTATATCGCCGCGCGTGTTATATGCTTTTCAAAGCTCCTCGAGAAAAGGTTAGACCAACGCTTAACACTGATATAGCTTTAGGCCCTGAAGTCTTCCTATCGCAGATAACTGCGTTGACGTCACAGAGCCTGAGCTTGCAAATATTATTAGATATTTGCGTTCTTCAGCCCCAGGTGCTGTCGACATTTAAATGTGACGCAAAAAAATCTTGTGTGGAATCACAATGTTTTGAACAGTCTGAATCTTTTCTATAAAAAGAAGCTTGGATTGCTTTATTCAAGAGGATAGCAAAACAATCCCGTTACTTGAAGAACACTAAGCACAAAAATAACTTGAGCTCTGTTAGTAAATTTTATTCTACAAAGCCAAAAAGCGCAAAAGTGTGTACAACTCCTGTCCGTGTCTTCCGCGAGCCTTTGTGCTCGTTTCTATTCCGAGTACCATCCTTCCGTTGCGAGAATTGGTTGTACAGCCTTAGATTCGTGATATTGAACGTAGAGCTTTGTCCTGATTCAATTTCACGGCGTGCTTCTGGCGACGTAAAGCAGCTATGTGGCATCAGCTAACCCGTGCATGTTGTACGACACGATTTTAGGTGCGGTGTTCGAGCACCGATTGAGTTAGTCTTATGAATGAGCGCTCGTGCTCTGCCGTTTTACTTGAAGAGAATGCGACGTGAAATCATCAGAACTGTACTACAACTAAAAATCACTACCCAAGCACTCCGTACAGATGGTTAACCGGCGAAGCTGAAACGTGCGGCCGGATCCTCAGTAAGCATTTGCTGCTTGCGCTCGGCTGCACGAGCCGGTTCTTGTGCCCTGACTGCAGCAGCGGCACGGCGTAGACAAGCTCGCGACTTTCCTAACCGAAAGTTGCCTGCTCCTCAGGAGTGCGTATGACGCGTGACCTGTTCACTTCAGAGCCGAAGAGAAGCTGCTGCATCACTATCGACTGCGACGGAGAACAGCGACGTCACTACTGGTACAGTCAATCACACGCCTCTTTCTCTTTTTATTTCGCGCATGCGCATGTGGTTGCCCCGGAGGAGTTTTTGGCGTCCAGGCGAAAGACGGACAGACGGACGAATCGGTTCGCCATACATAGCTTCGCTGTAACAAAAACGCCGCTCATATGGCGTCGTCATATGAGCGTCAAACCTCGTCAATCCACCCTCCGTTTCGCCTTTATGTGAATCGGCGCGGACGCCTGCAAATGGGATGGTGTCGCAGACATTGAGGCACGAACAATACGCATCAGCGGATCGCACGTGCACTCCGATTGCACGACGCAAAGTCTGCTACAAGCTGGCAACCCTTCGGCGGAGCAAAGGTGTTCTAGATTGGAAACTTTCTTTAACAGCAGACGACACTGGCATATTTTCATCGATGGGAGTTTAAGTTTCCACGTGACAGTGAAAACGTGTCTTTTAGGCTGTCACATTCTGTTCTGCGGCCGCACGTTGTAAAGTTTTGGAGTCGGGCATGAATTAGATGGTACACATGCATTCAATTATCATGTCTCTGCTGTCGTACGCTTCCGCGCTTTTCAGCCACTCTACTAGGGTTTGCCTTTAGGCTATATGCAAATTCCGGATATCCCTCGCTAGCCTTTTTGCCTGCGCTTCTAAACCTCTGCCGAAAGGCTTCGGCTTAAAGGCAGTACTTTTTCAAAAGACTAGCCTTAACTTTCGCATATTCATATGCATCCTGCGCACTGAGTCTGGCGATTACTTCCGCAGCCTCACACGGCAATGTAGACAGCAACCGCTTTGGCCATGTACTCGGACCGAAGTTCATCTTCTCGCAAGTCTTTTCAAAATTTCTTAGGAACAAGCCTATGTCGTTCCCCACCTCAAATGGGAGCCTGTCCATGCGGTATGATTCTGCCTCACTTGATCGTCCCAGAGCCTCTTCACTTCCTTGAGACAACTCCAAACGTTTGCTTTCAAGTTCAAGTTGCATTTTTCTTAACTCGCGATCTTTCTCGCGTTCCTCTCTCTCTCTCTCTCTCTGTCCCATTTCTCTCTTTCCTTAAGAAGTTCCTACCCCATTTCAATGTCTTCCTCACTGGCCTGCTCGGAAATTATCTGCAATAATTCCGATTTTAGCATTTCCTTGCGTACCTCTAGGCCCAGCTCCTCACCAACAATCAACAGTTCGTCTCTCAGTAGTGTCCTTAACTCCAAGATTGCTGCTTTACTGCCTTGGTCCTGCTCGCTAAACCTACCTAGAAAAACACAACCTAGCAAACAATCAACAATCCACATTCCCTACTGTTCTAAACAGAACAACCACAAAATGAAGCCTAGAGAGTCAAAGCAAGAACCAAGCCTTCACCGCAGACACAGCACCACGTTGCAAAGTCCATCTCACCGCTGTCAGCCAGTTGTAAAGTTTTGGAGCCGGGCATGAATTAGATGGTAGCTGGCCCGTGCCGTCGTCCAACTCATCCACGCTGAGGACGTTGTTGAAGTGAGAGACATGTCAATTGTCATTGAGAACGAGGAATATGGGTTTATTTACAGTATCTACATAAGGACGTTGCAGTACATCAGTCTAGCATGATTGCGCGAGAAAACACCCTGAGGAGCCGCGCAACAGCTCCTTAAATACACTGTCCTCCCTGGATCCCTAGGTGAGGGAAAACGTTCGACCAGAGACATCGTAGCCGAGCCGCCTTTGAGGGGAAGGGCTTACACACGCACTTCCGCACAGGTTTCACGGCCCCCACCGAGGCCCATTCACTCGGCCACTCCCCCGCTTCCGACAGACCAGGTCGGTGATGGCGAGTTCACTAACAAAGCCTGGTTCCCCGACATCGTCTCGGCATTCCGGCGACGAAGAGTTGCTGACTCGGCGTATTGTCCTCCTCACACAGTCGGTCGCCGCAGCAGACATCGTGACGGCAAGAGGCTGCGGAATGACGCCTTGACGTCCTTTCAAAGCAAGTCTCCACAGTAGACCTAGTGGCGCCGTTCGGCTGGAGACTGACAGTCGGTCCCTAGAAAACGCCTACCCCGCTGC
Source organism: Dermacentor andersoni (assembly GCF_023375885.2). Lineage (NCBI taxonomy): Eukaryota > Metazoa > Arthropoda > Arachnida > Ixodida > Ixodidae > Dermacentor > Dermacentor andersoni. The sequence continues at coordinate 156,297,060 of NC_092820.1, forward strand.
TGCAGCTGGCTCGGAAAACTTTGCATCCTCTGCAGGCCGTTCGTAACAACGTGTTGCACTGGCGCAGTCATCCATGCTCGAAACACCGCACAGTTATTTTACCTGCGCCACCTTTTAAAAGCGTATTGCCGTCGCATCATGTCGCAACATGCGACGTATTCTCGCATGATCACTATCAGTGAGCAGTGAATTGGCTCGTTTAGAAAAACCTGTGAATCACCCAATGCGTCCCGCACTACGCCACGCGAGAGTGATAGTATCGCCTAAGTGAATCGTCCGAGAATGCCAAAATATATTATAATAATATATGTTAATATAATTATACTATATTAATAAAATAATGTTGTATTATAATAATATAAGAGTCTGCTTAAATACATTAAAGCATCAAATTCGTTTTTCCTTTTATATATACATGTATATAACCACCAAATAGGAAGTTCGACTTAAAACAGGCCTTAAGAATTTAATGCTCACTGCTTGTAAAGGTTCCAAATAAAATAAAACAATAGTTCAAGCAAATAAAATAGATGTGCTCAGTCATGGAAGAAGTTCTTAGCGTATGCAAAATATGTTGTTCATGAGCGGTTAACTTGATAAAGCAAGGATTTCAAGGTTAAGTCGTGCGAGCCTACAATTCATTCATCGTCATCAGGAGCAGCAGGCTGTTTCAGGTCCACTGCAGGACGAAGGCCTCTCCATGCGATCTCCAATTACCTCTGTCCTCGTCAATGTATTCCAACTACCACCCGCGAATTTCCTAATTTCATTGCTCCACCTAGTCTTCTGCCGCTCTCGACTGCCTTTCCTTTCTCTTGGTACCCTTTCTGTAACCCTAATGGTCCAACGGTTATCTAACCTGCGCACAACATGACCTGCCCAGTTCCATTTCTTTCTTTTAATCTCAATTAGAATATCGGCTACACCCGTTTGGTATCTGATCCCAACCGCCCTCATTCTGTCTCTCAACGTTATGCTTGGCATTTTTCGTTTCATCGTTCTTTGCGCGGTCCTTAACTTGGTCTCAAACTTCTCTGTCAATCTCCAAGTCTCTGCGGCATATGTCAGCACCGGTAAAATGCAATGATTCAACACTTTCTTTTTCAATGATGATAGTAGGCTTCCAGTAAGGAGCTGACAATGTCTGCCGCATGCGATCCAGCCAATTTTTATTCTTCTATGAATTTCTTTCTCATGGTCAGGGTTCCCTGTGATTAGATGACCTAGGTAAATGTACTCCTTCACAGATACTAGGGGCTGACTGGCGATCCTGAACTGTTGTTCCCTTGCCAATCTATTCATCATTATCTTTGTCTTCTGCATATTAATCTTCAACCGCAGTCTTACAATCTCTCTTTGTTAAGGTCCTCAATAATTTGTTGCAACTCGTCTGCAGTGTTGCTGAATAGAAAAATGTCATCGGAAAACTGAAGGTTGCTGAGATATTCGCCGTCGATCCTTACTCCTAAGCCTTCCAAGTTTAATAGCTTGAAACTTCTCCCAAGCACGAAGTGAATAGCATTGGAGAGATTGCGTCTCACAGTCTGACCACTTAACACGTATCCTTTTACTTTTCTTGTGTAGAATTTACGTAGCTGTGGGATATCTGTAGATATTTTCCAAGGTATTTACGTAAGTGGTCTGTGCTCCTTGATTACGTAGTGCCTCGATGACCACTAGAATCTCTACTGAATCAAATGCCTTTTCGTAATCTATGAAAACCATACAGAGAGGCTTATTGTTCTCTGCGGATTTCTCGATTGCCTGATTAATGACAGGATGTGATGCATTGTATAGTATCAATTCCGGAAGCCAGCCTGTTCCCTAGGTTCTATAAAGTCCAGTGTGGCCTTTATTCTATTTGATATTATTTTGGTGAATGTTTTGTATAATAGTACGAGTAAGCTAACGGGCCTGTAATTTTTGAATTCCTTAACGTCTCCCGTTTTATGAATTATTATACGTTAGCATTCTTCCAGTTTTCTTTGACCATTGCAGTCAATAGACACTTCGTATAGAGGTCCGCCAGTTTTCCAAGCAGTATGTCTCCTCCATATTTGATTAAATCGACTGTTATTCCATCTTCTGCGGCAGCTCTTCCTCGTTTAATGTTTTGCAAGGCCCGTCTGACCTAATCGCTAGTTATAGGAGAAGTTTCTGCATCCTGTTAATTACCGTTTTTCATGGATGTATCCTAACTCCTCTGGGTACTGGACAAGTCAGTATAGAATTCTTCCGCTGCTATTACTGTACTGTCGAGATTGCTGATGATATTACCCTGCCTATCTTTCAGTGCATACGTCTTGGTTTGTCCTCTGCCAAGTTTCCTTCTCCCTGATTTCAGGCTGCGTCCATCTTTTACGGCTTCTTCAGTATTTCTCACGTCATAGTTTTGAATTTCGCCTATTTTCGCCTTGTCGGTCAGTTTTGATAGTTCTGTGAATTCTATCTTATCTCTTCAGTTTGGCACTTTCATTATTTGTCATTTCTTTATTAGGTCCTTTGTTACTTGGGCGAGCTTGCTTACTGGTTGCTTTGGTGCCTTGCCTCCCACTTCAGTTGCCGCCTCGGAAGCAAGCCTAGTTACGGTTTCATTTATTACCTCTATGTCATCTTAATCTCTATGTTCTAAGGCTGCATATTTGTTTCCAAGTACCAGCCTGAATTCGTCTGCTTTTACCGTTACTGCCTCTAGGTTGATCTGTTTCTTCTTGGCTAATTTTACTCTTTGTCTCTTCAAACTGAGGTGAATCATAGCGCTCACTAATCTATGATCAGTGCGCTTTACCCTACTTATCATTTCTACATCCTGCACTATGCTGGGATCGGCAGAAAATATGAAATCAATTTCATTTCTTGTTTCACCATTAAGGCTTTTCCAGGTCAACTTTGTGTTGCTACGCTTCTTGAAAAAGGTCTTCATTATTCGAAACTTATTCCTCTCTGCGAATCCTAACAGCATCTCTGCTCTAGCATTCCTTGAATTGATGCCGTAGTTATCAATTGGTTGTTCACCAGCCTGCTTTCTTCCCCACTTTCGCATTGAGGTCGCCCATTACTACAGTATACTTGCACTTTTCTCATCGCCTATTCAAACTGATCTACTTCCTCATCGTCGTGACTGGATGTTGGAGCGTAGGCTTGTACTACCTTTACTCTATACCTCTTATTAAGTTTCATTGCGACCACAGCTACCCTCTCATTAATGTTGTAGAATTCGTCAATGTTGCCCCCTATTCCTTATGGACTAGGAATCCCACCCCGTATTGCTTGTTATCTGGGAGACCTCTATAGCAGAGGACATAGTCATTATTCAGCAGCGTACAAGCCTCACCAGTTCTCCTAATCTCAATAAGGCTGATGATATCCCAGACAATGTCTGATAGTTCCTCAAAGAGGTCTGCTTTCATTATGACTGTCATAAAATCAATATGTACGTATAATGGTCACCTTATGCAGAGATACATATCTGATGCTTTCATTTTCATTTATTTCATTTTCATTTATTGATACTGTCAGCCCAACTTTGGGCTATTACAGGAGTGGTAGGTCCCAATACAAGCAAAAACATATTTGCACGATAAAGAAAAATAGAGTACATATTGGGGAATGCACTGATAGTAGCACCATGGCAAATGCAGCATGTAGTACAATACCCAGGTGTACAGTATAACCATTAGGCCAAGTTATGGTATGCGTACACATGTGCTTTTGACATTTTCAAGAAAATCGCATAAAGTTGACGTGCTTACTATTGAGTCTTATAATAGGTTCCATTGTTTTATTGCTCTCGGAAAGAAGGTGTATTTAAAACAATCATTGCGAGTAATTGGAGGAGGGATATACATACTGTGGCGATGACGAAAATAGTTACTAGGAGAGAAGTGAAAATAGTCATCTTTATCGATTTTAACATGGCCACGAATAAAATAAAAGGAAACTTCAAACGGTCATACTCAGTTCTAGATCTAGAGAAGAAAGTTCAGCAAGTTCACACAACTGGGTAGGAGAGTGGGAACAATGATATTTGTTAAAAATAAACCGTGCAGCAAGCCGCTGAATTTTATCCAGCTTAGACTGATTAGATGAATTGTATGGGTCCCACACAATTTTTGCCTACTCCATAACTGGTCGAATCAAAGTTTTATATGCCAGGCATTTTACTTCAGGGGTAGCATTATACAGATTTCTTCTAAGCGAGCACAAGGCTTTCTGGGCCTTGGTAGATAGGTAGTCAACGTGTTCATTCCAACGCAAATCTAGGTGATCTGGAGCTTCTAGGTGATTCGAGTATACTTTTTCTCTAATTACTTGAGTTTCAAAAGAATAAATAATAAAATTTCATGATTAACTAATATATCAGCCACTTCGGGGCAGTTATGCAATTTGAGCCCTTTTCCCATCTACACCTCTCCCTTGCCGTTTTTTCTCTTGTCACCCTCCTATTTGTTTTCCGTTTATATTTTTCCTCCTAGTATTTCTCTTGCATTATAAATTTTTCGCTGTTATTTCTTTCATTTTTTTGAAGACCCACACCGACCCATTCCAAAGTCCCAGACTCCAGGATACACATGTGTTCTGGGCCTTGGTAGGTACGTAATCAACGTGTCGCAGCAGAAAGCCTTGGCTATAGCGGTTCAGAATGTGTGTACGTTAACGAACACTTGTGTCCACTGCTGAAAAAATTGCTGGGAATGGCAGTGGCACGAAAAAGGGAGCAGAAGTGGAAATTTGTGTGGACGCAAAATGGGCACATTCTGGCCAGGAAAAATGAGTCGTCGGCGATTGTGCGCATCACTTGCGTACAAGACCTAGATAAGATAGCGTAGATGCAAAGTATTTTTTTTTCTAACAACTAACTGACAAACTGCACTTTAACATGTGCTCAACCGTATCGCCTTCTGGCCTTTGTGCTACGTTTACTCAGAAAACCAAAGCTCTGTCCTTTTTTCATGTTAATGCGCAATCCTTGTGCAATAAAGGTGATGAGCTAGAAGCATTTTTCTGTACACTGAGCTTCCGTTTCAACGTAGTAATGATTACTGAAACCTGGTATCAAAGCAGTAGCGATGTTATGCACCTACCCGGCTACAATACACATGTGCAGAATCGTACTGATAAACGAGGTGGTGGCGTCATGATAGCAACCGAAAAGACGTTCAAATGCAATATTCTTGTCGACTTCACTATAACCCACGAGGACTACGAAATTCTGTCATTGCAAAGCGGAAGAAACGTGTTTTCTGTTATATACAGACCACCCAGAGGGAGCGTTTCGAATTTTTGTCGCTTTCTTGATGAATATCTGCAGTGGATCACAGAAAACAACCTTAATCTAGTTCTGGGTGGCGATCTTAATATTGATTTCTTATCTTCTGCGCGTTAATATGAAGTCGACTGCATATTACACAGCAATGGATTCACTAATCTCATAAATAAACCGACACGACTAGAGACAGCGACGGCAATTGATGTCTTCATTACTAACTCTCGAGTTGACTGTCTTCACTCAGGAGTCATTAATGTCCAAATAAGTGATCATCTGCCCATATTCTTGTTTGTAGATTCCTTAGCTCCTCAAAAATAACGCATGCTTCCTGCGGTATTATACCGGCGCATAAACCAAAACACAATGAATTCTTTTCGGTCAGCACTTGCAGGTGTGAACTGGAGTACTGTGCTCCGTGAAAGTGATCCAGAGGACGCTTATAATGCCTTCATTACCACATTTAAGTCTGTTTATGCGCAAAGTTTTCCACTTGAGACGCTTAAGAAACCTCGTAAGGCTCGTAAACCCTGGATAAGCGCCGAATGTCTTCAAATGATAAAGCAAAAAAACGATCTTTATAACCGCTTCATCAAAAGCAGATCACAGGATGACCTGGCGCGTTTTAAGACGTATAGAAACAAAGTGACGTCTTTTCTACGCCGAGCAAAACAAGAGTATATGGAAAAGTTATTCAACCCAGACGTGTTAAAAAGGAGTGACCTTGTATGGAAAACAATAAATGAAATTTTGAATCGAGGTGCACATGCCAGCGGCATGCTTGAAGTCTTAGTAGACAACATACTACTGGGTGGAAAATTATTAGCCGAAAAATTTAATGATTTTTTCGTGTCTTTGGCAGATAGCAATAGCGCCCCCCCGAATATCAAATGCCTTGACTCGCGAGTTCCTTCCACTGCATTCTTGATGCCAACAGACACCAGCGAAATCGAAGCTTGCCTCTTGACCCTCCGCAACAGTAGCTCACGGGACATAGATGACCTTACGATTCAGCCAGTAAAATATGTAGCCGATATAGTAAGCCCAGTCCTAGAGCATACTTTTAATTGTTGCCTCGAACATGCAGTGTTCCCTAAACGAATGCAGATTGCTAAAGTAACCGTTGTTCATAAAGGTGGAGACAAAAACGACCTATCAAACTATCGCCCAATTTCTATTCTTCCGATTTTCTCAAAGTGTTTTGAAAAGATACTGTATACGCGAATGTCTAGTTTCTGTGGGAAATTTAATATACTAACGCCAAGCCAGCACGGTTTTAGGAAGAACTTTTCGACAGAGACTGCACTTCTAACCCAAAAAGAACTAATCTTAGAATCCTTTGAGCAAAAGCTTTTCACTCTTGGTATTTTCATCGATTTCTCGAAAGCGTTTGACCGCATCAATCACCAAACAATGTTAGCCAAACTCGAACACTATGGTTTTCGCGGAAAATGTCTTGACATAATTAGATCCTACCTCAGTTCTCGCGTCCAACAAGTAACAGTAAACAACGCACTATCAGATGTTAAACATATTTCTTCTGGCGTTCCCCAGGGAAGTGTTCTGGGACCTCTGCTTTTCCTCCTTTATGTCAACGACATAGTCTGCTTAAGTAAGATCCCAACATTTGTGATCTACGCAGATGATACCACTCTGTTCTTCCGAGCAGCACATGTACGAGATCTTGAACAGCAAGCTACAGAGTGTCTGCGCCAACTTCATGAATGGTCTGAATCGAACTCGCTAATCATAAACGCAAAAAAAAGTAAAGCTGTATTATTTAGGCCTCGTAACAAGATTGCTTCTACTCCACAGATCTGCTTAGAAATGGGTTCGTCGTCCATTCAAATAGTTCCCGTGGTCAAAAGTCTGGGTGTTTTCTTTAACGAAAATTTATCGTGGGACGATCACGTTGAAATGGTCAGGGGCAAGTTGTCAAAGGTTGTTGGTATCGTGTCCCGACTGCGATATTTCCTACCTAAGCGTGTTAAGCAAATGCTGTACAATGCACTGTTTTCTTCAGTCGTTATTTACTGTATCTTGGTCTGGGGCACCACGTCATTTACCAATATCAGACGGCTGCACATGCTTCAGAAGAGAATTGTTCGAAATATTGTTAATGCTTCGAGATTTGAACATACCGCACCGATCTTTGCGTCACTTGGCATCACCCCCCTTCCCCAATTGCATGAAAATTTACTGTTAAGGCGGTATAAAACAAGTATAAGACAGAATAATACATTCATGTTAGACCTGGCAATCTTGAAATGCAAGGAACTGAAGTATGCTACCCGCACTGGCTTCACGTGGTTTGTGCCTAAAACGCGAACGAATTATGGTCGCCAAATGCTTAGCTACATTCTTCCACAGACGTTAAATAAGCGCTGTGAATTGATGTTAATTTATGTACTGCTGACACTTATGTCATAGTGCTTTGTGCTTGCTTTTGTTTTTGCCTGTAATGTTCAAATACCGTTTCATTTGTGTCAATGTCGTTATTGCGAATGCTTTACACATGCTGTATGATACACTGCGATACTGTTGCCAAGTCATTGTAGGGTGCGTCGACCTCTGTCAAGCCTTTCTTCTGGCTTTTTGTCGATGCACCCAACATCCTCATGACGATGTTGAATAAAGAATTAAAAGAATTCCAACGCAAATCCGAGGTAAGCTTTAAACCCAAGTAGTTAAATTTTGACGCTCTTTTTAACGCGACACCGTCAATGGAATAATCGTAATCAATAATACTTCGTTTTCTAGTGATAGACATGTAAACCGTTTTGTCAGAATTCAGGACCATTTGCGAGCTGTCACACCAGTTTTTTTACCTTTTGCAAATTTGAATTTAAATCCGTCTGATCGGCAGGTGATTCGATACGGTTATATAATACGCAATCATCTGCAAAGAGTCTGATGGGAACTGTAATGTCGTGCGGCATGTCATTGATAAATAATTAAAAATAACAGGGGGCCTAATACACTTCCTTGGGGTACTCCAGACTCTACAGGCGAAACGGAAGACCGGTATCCCTCACATGCGACAAATTGGTCTCTATGGCTTAGGTAGGACGAAAACCATTCAGATAAGCGAGGGTTTTTGAATATAATTTTAATTTTTAATAGCAACTTCGGGTGCGACACCTTATCGAAAGCCTTGACCAGATCTAAAAATATTATGTCTATTTGGCCTCGGTTATTTATTGTATATGTGAGATCGTGAACAGTCTCTATTAGTTGAGTCACTGTAGAGAGTCCCTGACGGAACCCGCGTTGGCATTTGTTTAGGATATAGTAGTTATCAAGGTAGACAAATAATTGCTTCGATATGATATGTTCAAGTAGTTTCGAACAAGTGCTAATAAGGGAGATCGGCCTATAATTTTTAACGTCTGATTTGCTGCCACATTTATGAATTGGGATAATTTTAGCACGCTTCCATGCCCTGGGAAAGGAACACTGGTTAATAGATGCCTGAAAAATTAGTTAGAAATTTAGAAACCGACTCTGCGTACCTTTGTAAAAATTCATTAGGAATTCCCTCAGGCCCCGTACTTTTTTTAGTGTTCATGTGGAGTAAGAGGTTAAATACAACCTGTTCGTCAATTTTTACATCTTGAAAAGGCGGCCTTTCAGATGCATCTGTAAAATCGGGCAGGAAGCCATTATCGCGTGTGAAAACTGACGAGAAGAAAGAGTTGAAATCCTGTGCCTTCTTTAGAGCGCTATCTCCACTTTCATGCGAACGAGAAGCAGCTGGAGGGTTAATATATCGCCGAAATTTTCCGGGGGCGTTTTTCAGAAAAGATTCTGATGTGACCATCATAGAATCTATTTTTAGATTCTTTGATTATCCCTTTTAATTCGCGACTCATACTAGAAATGCAGCTTTTGTCAATTGGCTGGCAATTCTTTGAAGACGACTTTCGCTTCCGTTTCAGCTTTCTTTTTGCATGAATTATCTCTCTGGTTATCCAGGGATTTCTTCGTTTAGTTGTTTTTAAACGTTTTGAGTCAAAGCTTTCCACACAGTGCTCGACCATGTTTGAAAAGAAATTCCTTAGCTCGTCCACGCTTGCGCCAGAGTGGACAAGACCTAGGAACTTATCTAACCAGACTTCGAGGTAATCTAAAATAGATACATCATCGGCTAATGTAAAATTAAAGAACGGTATTTTTGATGCACGGAAGAGCTTGCGCACAGACAAATTTAAAGACGTCACTACCATTTTATGGTCCGAAATACCGTCCTCGATGTCACAGCTCATAATAAAAGAACATAGGCGATTTGAAACGAAAACAAGATCTAAAATCGTTGAAGTTTCCGCGCCCTCTTGTGAAGCCAGACACAATTTGAGTCAGGTTATAATTAAATGCAATATTTAATAACTGATCATAACTCCGTACTTCGGTTCCTCCTGAAGAACTCGACGACCAATAAATTCCAGCCAAATTAAAATCGCCCGCAAGGCAGATGTTGTCATCCGGATGCATGTGCAAGTTCATAAAGGCTTCCAAGTTTTCTAGTACTTCTACAGGGGAGTTGGGAGGCCGGTACACACCACCGATTAGCAAATTACGGTCATTCAAGGTAGTTTTAATCCAGACTGTTTCGAGATTGCTTGGATCATTAATTACCGTAAAAAGAATGTCGCTTTTCAGAATTATAGCTACCCCACCCCCTCTAGTGCGCCAATCCTTTCTTATGGAATATCCGAGGGGCGTTACCTCAACATCAGTCACATCCGGATTCAGCCATGTTTCTGTTATTGCCATTGCATCTGGATCGTGCTCTATTACAATGCTTTCTAGGCTATCTTGTTTGTTAAGTACGCTCCGTGCATTCAGGTTTGTGATATTAAAGCATGCAGATTGATTTTGGTCGAGTCAGTCGGCACCCGAAGCCGAACAAAGCGCGGCCGCAGGAGCCTGGTGCGCGTATCGGCGGCTGTTAACCTCATCCCAGGCGTAGAGCACATTGTTAACCTTTATCTTGTTAAAAGCCCATGTCACCTTGCCTCCGGTTTTCCTCTCCTCAGTTGTCGACTCCCATAAATTTTTCCGAGGAGTAGCAACTCTTTTAGAAAAATGTTCTTGCACGCTGAACGGGGTGACCTTTAATTTTGAGCAGTTTTTAAATATTTTCGATTTTTCCCTGTAGTCCCCTACTCGGAGTATCACTGGTCGACATGTTCCTGGGACCTTCTTGCCTAACCGATGAATTCTTTCGATAGAGTTAAGTTTTTGATATATTTGATAATATTGATATCAACGAAATAACTTATGCTGCAGAGAAGACATCATCATCAGCCTGGTTACGCCCACTGCAGGGCAAATGCCTCTCCCATACTTCTCCAACAACCCCGGTCATGTACTTATTGTGGCCATGTCGTCCCTGAAAACTTCTTAATCTCATCCGCCCACCTAACTTTCTGCCGCCCCCTGCTACACTTCCCTTCCCTTGGAATCCAGTCCGTAATCCTTAATGACCATCGGTTATCTTCCCTCCTCATTACACGTCCGGCCCAAGCCCATTTCTTTTTCTTGATTTCAACTATATGTCATTAACTCGCGTTCGTTCCCTCACCCAATCTGCTCTTTTCTTATCCCTTAAAGTTACACCCATCATTTTTCTTTCCATAGCTCGTTGCGTCGTCCTCAATTTAAGTAGAACCCTTTTCGTAAACCTCTAGGTTTCTGCCCCGTACGTGAATGCTGGTAAGACACAGCTGTTATACACTTTTCTCTTCAGGGATAATGGCAACCTGCTCTTCATGATCTGAGAATGCCTGCCAAACGCACCCCAGCCCATTCTTATTCTTCTGGTTATTTCAGTCTCATGATCCGGATCCTCAGTCACTACCTGCCCTAAGTAGATGTATTCCCTTACCACTTCCAGTGCCTCGCTACCTATCGTAAACTGCTGTTCTCTTCCGAGACTGTTAAACATTACTTTAGTTTTCTGCAGATTAATTTTTAGACCCACTCTTCTGCTTTGCCTTTCCAGGTCAGTGAGCATGCATTGCAAGTGGTCCCCTGAGTTACTAAGCAAGGCAATATCATCAGCGAATCGCAAGTTGCTAAGGTATTCTCCATGAACTCTTATCCCCAATTCTTCCCAATCCAAGTCTCTGAATACCTCCTGTAAACACGTTGTAAATAGCATTGGAGAGATCATATCTCCCTGCCTGACGGCATTTTCTATTGGGACTTTGTTGCTTTCTTTGTTACTTTCCTCTAGCCATAGTAAACACCAAAGGAAACGGCCTGGAAAATCAGATTTTCTAGGTGAGCACTTTGAACAAATCTTGACTGCATCGCGCTACCCACACACACTTTCCTGCGGTTCAAAGAAAACGCAGAGCGACAGCACAGTGAACGCACATGTGGAAGAAATGGAGGCCGTCTCCTTCGGTGTTTACTATGGCTAGAGGAAAGTAACAAAGAAAGCAACAAAATCCAAATAGAAAAAGCCTTCAGGCAGGGAGATATGATCTCTCCAATGCTATTCACAACGTGTTTACAGGAGGTATTCAGAGACCTGGATCACCCGTTGTGCTTAGCTGAACTTCAGGCATTTCTCACTTGTTGCAGACGTCATCAGGTCGTGATTGCATTATTTATGAAATGATCAAACACGTACACCTCAAAGCTCTTAAAACGCTTCTATCTCTTTTCAATGCTCTGTGGGCAGCTGGATATATTCAATTTGCTTGGAAAGAAGCTATTGTCACCCCAATACTTATACAAGGGAAGTACCCATCTTTAGCCTGCAGTGACAGAACAATAGCTCTAACAAGCTGTCTGTCCAAGCTCTTCGAAAAAATTATAAACCAGTGCCTAATTTGCTTTTTTTAGAAAAGGAACAAAATAGTAGACCCCTTCCAGAATGGTTTCCGAAAAGGCTGATCGACGACATACCACCTCGTTTGCATTGAGGGCAACATAAGGGATCCCGTTATGCAGAAACCGTTCCTTCTTTCACTGTTTCTCGACCTTGGAGAGGCATACGACTCGACATGGCGTTTCGGTATTCTTCAGGACCTTTCCGCAATGGGTGTCCGGGGCAACATGCTGTACGTAATCAAAAGCTATCTCTCTGATTGCATGTTTCGTGTAAGAGTGGGCAACACTTTGCCTAGAACATTCACCCAAGAGACCGGTGTGCCGCATGGAGGCGGGCTTACTTGCACATCTTTCTCGTAAAAATTAATTCACTTCATTACGTCATTCCACACTCCATGTTTTCTTCTCCATACGCCAAGGAAGAGCAGATAGACTTTAAATCATGCAATATTGCTATCTGCAAATGCCAAGTGCAGCTTCGTTTAAACAAATTATCTAGAAGGACGTATGAAAACGGGTTTAAAGTGAATACGCATCAAAGCACTTACATGCTCTTCACAAACAAGAGATGCGCAACACAAATCCCCAGTATTTTTATCAATCGACATCAACACACTCTTAGATGTGAATAAAAATTATTAGGTATTATCTTGTATTCAAAACTTTCCTTTATGCCCCGTATCAAGTATCTCAGGACGAAATGCATGAAAACAATGAACCTCCTCAAACTTCAGTCATGCACCATGAACTCACTGTTAACAGTGAACATAAATTCTTAGATATAATCTTGTATTCAAAAACAACCGTTTATACCCCATATCAAGTTTCTAAGGACGAAATGGATGAAAACAATAAACCTCCTAAAACTTCTCTCAGGCACCTCATGGGGTAGCGACAAGAAGTGCTTACTGGACTTGTACAAAAGCCCTATACGTGAATGTTTAGACTACGGTGCCGTTGTGTACCACTGTGCCACACCGTGCACGTTCAAGATACTGAATCCGATTCATCATTCGGTATCCGCCTGGTCACAGGTGCGTTCAGGACAACTCCTGTGCAAAGCCTCTAGAAGGAATCGAACGAGTCTTCACTTAACTTGCAAACGTCATACTCCTGCTTTACATATATTATGAGCTACACACACACCCTGAACATCCGTGTTGCGCTACTGTAAATGATTGGCATGCGCCACACTGTTTCGCAATCGACCTACAGCAAATGAGCTCATCTCACTTCATGTGATGAAGTTCATTGATGAAACGGTTGTCCCACTTTTAGAACCTCGTCTAAACGCCCCGCCAACCCTGCAGGGGCGTCTGCCTCAGCAGGCGTTTGGTGTGTTGCGATACCACGTACCCGAGCACACGAGGGTTGGACCCTCCTGCATCTAACCGTGCGCGGTTTAGCCATATCTGTGGAAAAGGGGATTCTGGGGGTTGAGCCAATGCAAGGTGTTTTGACCTTTCCGGCCACTCGGCGGCGGCAACACACCCCCTTGGCCTCGGCTTCACGTAGACGGCACCCTCGGACTGACCCACTTGAGGGAAATCGTTAGTAGCCTTTTCCTATCCTCCTCTCCAATCTTCGTCTTTCTCTCTAGCCGTAACATCTTTCCTGTCTTCTTTTGACTTCTTCTTACATCCGAGTTTCCTGACTGCAGGGGTTAACCCTGTGTGATTGGCCTACCTAGGCTATGTCATATGCGCTATAGTGGTAACGTACCGCTGGCGTTTGCAGGACCTATTTTCACATCTCCTGTAGCGTCACCATGTAGGACTCCATTGTGGGTGGCTGGCGTTGCTGCCGAAATCTTCACATATCCTTATGGCTGGTTCCTTCCCCCACTACCTGATCGCACGCAGAAAAGAGGGCGCTCCGATAAAGTATTCCCGTTTTTTCGGTGGGCAAAAAGAATATTTCCCTTGTTTCTACGTCATTCATTCTGAAAAAAAAAAACAGATAAACCAGTGCGAACGATTTCACCATTCTTTCTTTCGAAGTCTCTTACCGAAGTTTTCGGTCCAGGTCATAAGGCGTCGCGGATGGCCAGCAGCGACCTCCCCGTGGTGCTCCGCGATCAGAAGCAATTTGAGAAACTGCCTAAACTAGTATCATTTGGGGAGGCCCAAGTAGTAGTAACCCCACACCGCACTATGAGCACCACCAGCGGCGTTGTCTCGGACGATGATTTGCAGGAGCTTACTGAGGCTGAACTCTTGGAGGGCTTCAGTGAACAGAACTTTATCAATGTCAAAAGAGTTAAGATGAAGCGGGATGGCAGAGAAATTCAAACCAAGCACTTGATTATCACCTTCGGTTCAAGTGTCCTGTCCGAGTCATTTGAGGTAGAGTACATCAAGCTCCGTGTTAGGTCATACGTGCTCAATCCCCTCAGTCGTTTCAAGTGCAAGCGTTGTGGCCACAGTCGCAGAGCTGCTGAGGCGGTCAAGCCTGTGCGAAATGCAGTGTCCATGAACATACCTCTCAAACATGCCAGAACACTGCACATTGTGTCAACTGTGATGGCGAGCATGTCGCATACTCCTGACCTCCTGACCGAGTTCAAGTCCCTGCTCCAGCCAGGTGTGGGCCCATTCGCAGTTACAACAGCTGGCATCTATGTACCTTAGAAAGCCCGGCCACGTTATTTCAAGCCTCGCCCCCTGTCGTTCGCCCTGAAGGGCGGGATCGCCCATGAGCTGCAACGGTTACAGCAAGAGGGAATCCTTGTGCCTGTCAAGGCGTCTGAATGGGCCGCTCCCATCGTACCAGTTCTCAAGGGAGATGGCAGTGTTAGGATCTGCGGGGATTTCAAGGTTACCGTCAGCCCTGTCGCTACGGTCGAGAAGTACCCATTGCCCCGGATTGAAGATCTCTGGGCAGCTTTGTCTGGTGAACAGAAGTTTACCACGCTTGACCTCAGAGATTCCGACCAGCAGCTGGTCCTCCAGGAGGCCTCCCGGAAGTATGTCACAATATCGACAACCTTGTGGCTCTTTCAGTACACGCGCTTACCATTTGGCGTGACTTCAGCCCCAGCCATATTTCATAGGGAGATGGACAACCTCTTAAGGGGTATGAGGAACGTCGCGGTGTACTTGGATGACATCCTGCTTACTGGCAGCGACGAAGCGGACCACCTGCAAAACCTGCACAACGTCCTGGCATGACTGCAGGACGCCGGCATCAAGCTCAAGCTGGAAAAGTGCATTTGCCTGGCCCCCATTGTTGAGTACTTGGGACATGTCATTTCCCAGGCTGGCCTGGCCCCAGCTCCAGGCAAAATTGATGCTGTGCTCCAGGCACCTAAGCCCCTGAAGAAGAAGCTTCCGAGCTACCTCGGCCTCATCAACTTCTACAGGAGTTTTCTCCCGAAACGGTCGGAGCGTCTACAGCCGCTCCATCTTCTGCTTCTAGATGGTCAGCAATGGGTCTGGAAGAAGGAGCAGGACCGGGCCTTTGAGCGCAGCAAGGAGCTAATCACCAAGGCTCCAGTGCTGGTGCACTTCTATCCTGCCAAGCCTGTCGTCCTTAGCATAGATGCATCGCCGTACGGCGTGGGAGCCGTCCTGGCGCACCGGGACAAAGATAGCCAGGAACGCCCTCTGTCGTTTGCTTCTCCTCTGCTTCATGCTGCAAAGCAGCGTTACAGCCAGCTGGACAAGAAAGGTTTGGCCCTCATGTTCGGTGTTGAACTCCTCCGACAGTATCTGTGGGGCCGGAAGTTCGAGGCGGTCACGGACCACAAGCGCTGTCGGGGGCTGCTTGGGCCTGACAAGGCAGTTCCTCTGCAGTGGTACGCTGGGTATTGAAGCTGGCCGCTTACAGTTACCAGCTGGTTTACCGTTCGGGAAATTACCTGGGACCTGCTGACGCCCTGAGCCGCCTACCCCGGCCAAAGTTGCCTGATGCTGTTCCGAAACCTGCTGAAGTGTTATGCTGGAGCACGCGTACCCGGAGGTGCTCTCCAGATCTGCGGTATCTCCTGTCTCAGCTGGTCAAGGCGGTGTCCCGTGGAGAGGAATCGGTGCAGCAGGCCTATGGCCACAAGGCCGCTGAGCTGAGCTTGCAGCAGGGCTGCCTACTATGGGGTCCCAGGGTGGTGATCCCATAAAGTCTCCGGTCCAGGGTCCTGCAGTTGCTGCACGCAGGTCATCCTGGCGTGGAAAGAACCAAGATGGTGGCTGGTCCTATGTTTGGTGGCCTGGCCATGACCAGGACATCATTCACATGGTGCAGAGCTGCTCAATCTGCCAGGAACATCAGCGGGCCTCATGTCATGTGGAAATCACCCCCTGGCCGTTCCCACAGAGACCCTGGTCGCGCCTACATGTGGATTTTGGGGGGCCCTTCAAGGGCCATTACTTCCTGATAGTGGTGGACGCCTTTTCGAAGTGGGTGGAGGGGCTACCTCTCACTGCTCCATCAGCAGGCGCGACCACTGCGGTGCTACGACAGGTATTTACCGCCCAGGGGTTGCAGGAGGTCATCGTGTACGACAATGGTCCTGCTTTCGCCAGCACAGAGTACCTAGCCTGGCTGACGAAGAACGGAATCCGCCGGATGATGGTTCCGCTGTACCACCCTGCTTCAAATGGTGCAGCCGAGCGGGTGGTACAAACCATCAAGGACAAGCTCAAAAAGAGCCAGAATGGGTATTTCCGGACGCAGATTGCCCGGATACTGTTTCACTACCAGACCATGCACCACGACGTCACTGGCCGTGCCCCCTGTGAGCTCCTGCTGGGTCGGATGGTCAAGACACCATTGGACGACTTGCATGCGGATCTCTGATCCACAATGCTCCTGAAGCATCTGAAGCAGAAGCTGGCTGCTGACCGAGGGTGCCGTCCCGTGTCGGAGTCGGGAGCTCCAGTTTTTGCCAGGAACGTTTCGTCCTGGCCACCCTAGTCCGCTGGACAGGTGGTGTCTCCTACCAGCGCCTCATCGCTCCTCGTCCGCATGCCAGACGGGGCCACGTTGAACAGACATGCCGACCATGTTAGGCCTCGCCTCGGGATCTGGATAGCACCCTCGACTGCCACTTGAGAGTTCCAACCCACAGGAGGACTAGCGGCAGCACCAGTCGCTTCCAGTGGAGCACCGCCCACCTCGGAGGCGACAAGCGTTGCCAATGCTGTGGCGCCCGTTGGGCCGGTGTCGAGCCCGGCACCACTCACAAGGCCGACCACTGCGGACCCGCCGGATGGAGCGAGGCTGTCTCAGGCAGCACCTGGCGTTGCCACACCCGGCCCTTCAACACCGGTGCCCAGGCGGAGTACCCGACGGTGGAGGCCGCCGGACCGTTACTCGTCTGAATAGCAGGCCCCGTCGACCCGGCTTGGGCGGAAGCAGAGCCTTGTACTTTGAACTTGGACGTTTGTTGTCGACAAACAAACTGTGGGTAAGGGGGTGTAACAAGCATGTGACACCCCCTCGGGCATAATCTTCGTTGGCCCGCCAGGCTTGATGGCCTGCCTGGCTCGGTAGGCAGCATTGGTAACCGCACCGCAATAAACACCGACGAGCACAGCTGCTCGGGGTCAGTCGTCGTTCATCACCCCCACGCTGCGGAGCGTCTGTCTAACGGAGGGCGCCTCGAGCCTTCCCTCGTTCACGAACCCGGGCGGATCATGACACTCAATGCACTCTATTCCATTCTATGTAAAGCTTGTGTATTCAGCCAGCGTGTCACCTTATGCTGAGTGCCTGGCAATAGCGGCATCGAGGGTAATGTTCTAGCGGACGAAACGGGCACGTCAATAGCGTCGCCAGCTATTAAAGCTACCGTTGCTGTCCCTGCCACAGATATGAGGCCTTTCTTAAGAAGGAAACTGCGAACCTGCTGGGCAACGCTTATGGGACGCAGAAACAAATAAGCTGCGCGTGATAAAACCACAATTAGGTTTTTCGCCCTCCGTAACAAAATCGTGGCAACAGATGTCCTATTCTGTAGACTCAGATAGGACACACATTCGGAACCCGTAGTTTTCTACTTTCTGGAAATCAACCTCCAACCTGTGGTGAGTGCGTGGATAGTCTGACCGTGCTCCACGTCCTACTGGAGTGTCGGAAAGCCGAAGCTCAGAGAAACGAAACATTTTCCTCTGCCATATCGTTATTGTACCCCCGTTCAGCCGGCTCTTTCTTGGCAAAGAACTACTTTTTAATGCCAAAGCAGTCCTCGGCTTCTTGAATGATGTTGTCCTACATGTTATTAGTCCCATATATTCGTAGCGCTTCCTCTTGTCAGAGGATACGGCTGCGATAGCAGTATTGTAATGCACATGCCTCCAGGCCCTTGTGTATCAAGGGCCCTGGTGAGGCTGTAGTGCTTAGGTCAATCTTTGCATCGGCCATGTTTCGTATATCATATCATTTTTGCATTGTGCTTTAAGGCTCATAGTACATGTCATTAGCCACCGCCATAATCTTATTACACGTTGATTTTACGCACCTTACGGCGACTATTTTTAGGCCCCTTTACAGCCACGTCCCCTCAACTTCATAGAATCCATCACTCGACTGCGAAGTCACGAAAACTACCATGGTGTTCTTTGTCCATACCTGGCCCTTGAGCCAATAAAAACCACACATTCATTCATTCAAAGGCCCCGCCAAAGCTCTTACTTCTGTAGAGATGGCAGTTTGGTAAATGTAACTCGTCGTTTGTTGATGTTACAAAGCACGCTACAGAGGAACGCATCCGAATGCACTCATGCCCACAATTTTATACGGATGCATCAAAGTTCCATGCTGGTGTGTTTGCATGATTGGTCCATCGTTCTCAGAATCCGATGATTTGCACCTGGAAAGAAGTATCTTTTCCGCTGAGGTATACGCAGTAATGTCGGCTGTTAAATATATCAAAAAACGAACCTACCCAGAGCCTTCATAATCACTGGCTCTTTAGGTGTAGTAACGCCCTTAATGCCATTGCGCAAAAACAACACTCCTCTACTCAACTAGCTTTATTCACTTATGTGCACTGCGTACACCTCAGGCCACCTTGATGTGATGTACTGAGTGTCCGGCCACAGAGGCATCAAGGGGAACGTGTTGGCAGACCAGATGGCTACATCTGTTACAGGAAAAGGCAAGCAGCACTTTCATACCTGTCCATGTGACAGACTTGAGGCCTTTCCGTCCCAGAAGAGTTAAGACATATTGGCAGCGAATTTGGGACACTGAAACGTCGAATAAGCTTGACTTAATTAGGCCTCAGTTTGGTAATTGGCGACCATCAACGAAAATACGGCGAACTGAAGTAATTCTTTGTCGACTTGGGATAGGCCATACCTATGGGACCCACTCATACTTGATGTCTGGTAGGGAACTTACCGTCTGCGTTAAATCTGGAGAAACGCTGAAGTCCTACATGTCCTGTTGGAGTGCAATGGATCAGAATCTGAAAGAACAACGAACTTTCTTCTAGCTTAAACCACATCATGAGGGGGTGCCCTAAGCACCCCCTTCCCCCTTTCCTCAAGCAATTAATACCTAGTGAGGAACAGTGGGAGGCTGCCTTGCGCAGCTCCAGGCCCGATCTTCAGGAGGCCATCCTGAAGTGGGCTGAGAGGATAAAGGAGGCCTACTTCAAGTAGTTCCTCCCCCCACCCTCTATTCCATTGCCCCCTTCCCTTTAAAGAGGGATAAAGTTTTTCATCATCATCAACTTCTAGCTCACAGACAGAATATTCTTCATCCAGCAATGCTCCCTCATGTGGACTCATTTTTCAGCAGCAAATCACCTTTAAAAAAATTTAAGTGATGTTCATTCATTACAAGTTCTACAGCCGATGATTTCGTAGCAGGACGTCTCAACTGAGGCTACTGCTGCGATATCATAAGGAGCCAACAAACATTGATACCAAGGACAACATAGGGGAAATTACTTGTACTTAGTCAATGAATTAAATTATTTTAATGGAAATGAAAGTGGATGAAAAAACAAATTGCCGCAGGTGTCGAGCGATCCCACGTCATCGCATTACACTTGTGATGCTATAAACAATTGAGCTACCGCGGCGACTTTTCCCCATCCACTTTCTTCGGTATTTATGTTTCCTACTAGAACTCTGGGAGTGCTAGCCAGCGCCGCCACTCACAAACCTTGGCGGCGGATGTGGAAGATTCTTTCTGTTGCAGGCGTCATGAGCACGTGATCTTTTTAGGTAAAGGCAACTGGTCAATGAACCCAGATGTGCTACCTGAAGGCATGACCCTCGTTATGTAATGAGCGAGAAGAAAGGGGGTTTAGCCGAAAGACCCGATTTTTATTAATCACTCTAAGCCAACAAACAGACACCAAGGACAACAAAGGGCGATTACTTGTACTTAGTAATCTAATTAAAGAAATTATAAATTAACCCTTCCAGAGTCAATTTTTTTCGCCATATGCGACAACCCAGGGTCGATATCTTATGTTAAAGATTCCAATTCTTCTGAGGGACCTATTTCGAAAAACGTTTACCGTAACTATTCTAGGGTGACCGTAAAGGGAGAAAAAATATTTTGCGTTGGCATATATGTATTCTTTATTCATGAATAACAAGAATAAAAAAAGTAAATAACTTATCAGAATTATAAATTTGATGCATAGTTATAGTTCAAGGCTTATATATGCGCACGCAAGAACATTTCGCAAATATCAAATGTTCCTGCTCTTACACTAATATTTACGTCCATAGCGTAATCGAACTGCTTAGTTGAGCGCACTCAAGGAAACTGTGTGCTTCTGTGCCCCTCAAAAAAGCTAAACATGTGACAAACTTCTGCTAATCTTCATGTTATCGCCAACCAGAGGCAATGAGATATCGCGAGTCTCCCCCTGCCCCCCCCCCCCCCAAAAAAAAAAAAATATAAGAATAAAAGAAAAGGAAACGCATGCACGGTAGCATCCTTCCAATGCTCTCCCCTGTGAGCACTGAACGAGCGAGAAACCGTCGGCCGTACACTGGAAGGCGACCATGGTACGCGGTCGTTTCCTGATGGCACTCCGGCAAATTCGTATGAATGAAACTGCAGCTCCTATGATGGATGAGCGACGTCATTGGGAAAATAAACTGTTTACGGTGACGCTATTTTTTTCTTTATTTCTTTCACTTCAAGATAAGTGGTCGGCTTATATACCGATTTATACGGTAGTCATGTGCTCGTGATGCACAAGGTCGCTAATTCACTGTGCGACTGCATCACAACGAAAATCGGCGACAGCTGTTTTTACAGCCAACCAGTTCACGTGGGCCGGTTGCATCGTGCTGTGAGGTTACCGGCGCTGTGTGGCGCGACTAGGTAGAGAACAGAAATGTCTTGCCCTTCGAACTAGCGTACCACTCGGCCACGGCTAAGCGCTTCACCTCTGATCGGGGCAAGCTGC
The DNA here is from genome assembly GCF_023375885.2 of Dermacentor andersoni. Taxonomy (NCBI): domain Eukaryota; kingdom Metazoa; phylum Arthropoda; class Arachnida; order Ixodida; family Ixodidae; genus Dermacentor; species Dermacentor andersoni. The sequence continues at coordinate 156,318,548 of NC_092820.1, forward strand.
TTGCACATTCGGCTAGAACACTCTGAAAATGCGGCTCACGTTAATTCCGCTGCCACCACCACGGATCATGAGGCTTGCGCGAAATGGCGCATAAACCTGCAGAACGTCTCAATTTCTTTTTTTTTTTCGGTTTGGCCACTCAATTTTGCAGTAACGTGAAAACGAGCTCGAAACTACAACCACATCGGCGACGGGCGGTGTTGGAAGAGGCAACTGCGCCTCCGAGCTCCTCAGGGAAGAGATTCTTTTTGCCCAGTAGCGGCCTTCTACCTTTGGCGTCCCACGGGCATCGTGTTAACAATTCTGCACCATTCTTGCAGCTTACGCTAGTTAGCGTTAGCGAGAAACTTGACCTATAGGCTTCATAGTATACGACGTCGCATCACGATGACATGATTAATAAGAGCAGAGTTGGCGTGCCAGCACAGAAGAGCGAATATCTCATGTTGCAGTACATTTATTATGTTCGAGAGCCAGGTGATGTCCAGTAGTGCCGGAGCACGAAAGGATATACTCCCACGTGGAAAGATACACCCAGCATTAGGTTCTGTAAGGACCATCAGGGTTTCGAGGGTTTGTTTAGCTCATCTTTGAACTTCATGTATGATTTATAGCCCCTGGAAGGAGAAAAGATTGAAAGTATAATAGTGAGGAAATAAAGATGGTTTTCTAAGAGCACAGATATATATAATCTTCTCTAAAGAGAGAGAGAGAGAGAAATCTGTTGAAGGAACCCTCATTTAGTATTTAACTGCCGATTGCAGTTCAGGTAAGAGAAGAGTAATCTACAGGTGGCACTTGCCACGTTAGATGCCACGTTGCGTTATGCCATGAACTTTTTGTGTACTAAAATAGATGAGCGATAAAAGTAAATATTGCTCGAATACAAATTTGGCGTTCCCTCCAAATTTGGCCCGTAACATAGACTACATTATAGTATTTCCCCCAATTCTTTACGGGCCTGTTTTATCGTAGAGATTCGGTGATATTTTACAGACGACGGAGAACATCACTGCCTTTTTTATAGCCTCTACGGAAGCCTCATGTGCTTCGCACAATCTTATGATATACAAATCCATCTGTCTACAATGACCATAAGTCGGCTTCCTCTGCACATTTTGCATGCAACGTAGTCAGTGTTTGTCTTTTTTCTGTAAGTTCACCGGGCACCAACGTTGTTTAGGCGCGTCTGGTCACAAACAAGTTTCGAAAATAAATCGTGGCCGCGTTTACACAGTGTAGTGATCCTGCATGAACAAATACAGAAGACTACAAAGAGGAAGAACAGAATGAAGACATGTAGGACCGTAATGGCAGTTGAACAGTATAATTAATATATTAAAACATTTTATCGTGTGTTGGAACTTGTCCAGAACTTGTCGCCGTTTGTGGTGCTGTTGTTTATGTTGAGAAATTAAGGGACACCGTAAAGATTGGCATTGTTCTGCCTTTAAATTGCAGCTCTTTATAGAAGCCTAGCTATAAGCAGCGCAGCACCATTTTAATTACGAGCATACGTGTCAAGCAAGCTAAGATCTACGATGGGAATTTGGAAACGGGCATTGCGTTTCAATGGCTGCCTGTTCATTGTGACACTGTAAGCATTCATCTCGCTGGCGCTGCTGCCATATCTGCTTTTGACAGCGCGTCAGAACCGTTCATTTCACTATCATGCGTGGACGCTGCCCTGCAGCAGCTTAACAAAATGCCTGAGGCATCACGCTTGCTTTCAGAAGACTCTGGCGATTTGCAATGGTAGCTTCCGCAACGCTCATTTGTTACTCGGATACAATTACCAGCAAATGTCTTTCTGTAAACCGCTGCATTGCTCTGTATCTTAAGCTTCTGGACACAACTTCACATTCATTCCTAAGTTAAAGGACTGGCTTCCCCATGTGCTATCACTGCAAATGTAAACAGACCATCGAGCACGTCTTCATCCACAGCTCCTGCTGCCTTATAGATGTAAATATCCATATTACAGGAGTGCGATAAGCCCACAAAAAAGAGAGAATACTACTTAAGTGATGTCTCGAGGCCTGTTTGGGGAAGAATTAGGGGAAGGAGAATATGGCTAAGCACGTGTTACTATGGAACGTTCCTATTCAAATTAAGCTCATAGTCAGTTGTGGTCGGATCTAGTTATCAACGGACGCCACTGCCTTGTGAAGTGGCAGTTCTCGTGGAATATATTTAGTGCAGCGCATACCCTCAGCTGGGAAATGAAGAGTTGGAGCTTCCTCCCGTATGCACACAGAACATTTGTACTGCGGCAATGATGGGCTAGCGGTCGGGGTCGTTGCGCTGCCACCGCTACTTTCATAAGGCAATGATGTCGCCCTTCATGGTATAATCATTTCTGGCCTTGGTTGTGACCCAGGTTTGCTCCACGAGAATAGGGTCGTCGGGATCAGGGGTCGCAGCCAAGAGGTCTTCGCGACGGCGTTTTTTTGAGGCAGCGTCTTTTCTATGTAGGGTTGTACGGCGAGCTCATATGTTGGACATGGTGACTGAGTCGGGGCTCGCTTGACAACCTGTGAACTCTCTCGTTGCCGGGGTTTCCAGTGTGACCCGATGGTGGTGGTGTCGCCGCAGGCTGGGTTGGCCTTGTATACTTGGCCGGCATTTGCATTGACTATATCATACATTGTTATTGAGAGTGTCAGCACACATTGATTAAACATCCTGGGCGAACTAATCACAAAACTGATAACGTGTAAAGGCACGCGTCTCAGATTTGCGGTGGGCCCGCCTGTCAGCGCGAGAAGAGCCAAAGCAGATATACGCCACCGACAGCTACACAAGGTGACGTCGCTCCACTAACCACTTAAAGCTAACCCGCCAAGGATGACAAGGCCGACTTCGACAAAAGTAGGTACACTTATCGAAATGTTGGTCAGCTGGTCTGAGGCATTTTACCCCTGCTCATCGAACTTTACAACAGGTGGATCTATAGTTATCACACGATGCAGTGAGGTGCTTCTTAGTGCGTTCTTGAGCCACAGAAGGCAGATGTAGAGCTTTGTAGAGCACCCCGAAAATGGCTGAGGATCGCGTCTTAGCTTGCTGCAGATTCTTTACACTTAGTGGACGTTATACCATTTTGCGAGTACGATACTCGAAGCGTGGCCACATCAGGCATTGGCACAGGGAGCTGTTGGCGCACAAATGCCGTTCTTCAAATGTAGCGGCCTGAGTTGACTGTTTAAGAACTCCAACGCATCCTCCCGCGTGCACACCATATTCACTTTCGCCGACTTTCCCATTTAAATTTCCAATTTACCTTACCCCCAGTGTAGGGTAGCAAACCGTAAGCTCGTCTGATTGCTCTTCCTACCTGAAGGAGAGAAAAAGCGAGTGCGTTTTCTCTCCTTCCATTTGGTCCTTCTTCGGGGCTCTCAGTTTTGGGGCACACCATAGCATTTCGCCGCCAAGCAGCGGCAGCTTTCTCATGAACTGCTTGATCGCTTTATATTATTTCTCGTAAAATGCACCTGTATGCAACGTCGACCTGCTAGGCGGGATGTTGCATCTTGCAGGTATGTAGAGGTTGTGCAATGCCATGTGGTTTTCCGAATAAATCGTAGTGCCTCTTGCTTGAATAAGCGATTGGTTTCTCGTTGATTGTCCGTACAAGGCGTGTGCTTTCCGAAATTGCTTGAAGTCCCAGCTCTGTCGTCGCCGGCCTTTCATGGGGGCCGAGATTCTCGGTGCGTGGGGCCTCAACCAAGATAAGCCCTGAAAGCTACGCGTACCCTAATCACATGTATAATATCAATGAACCTCAGAGGCCTTTGCACATTGTGTGTTGTTTGTTGGTCGCGCGGTGTATCTGACTTCTTGCATGTTCCTTATTTTTCTCCCCTTCCCACGTGCATTATATGCAAACAGACAGTTGTTTTGTGCACCTTCCAACGTTTTGTTTGTTTTTCATCTCTCTGGTCTTTGTTCTTTCTCTGAGTACTCTTGCACGCGTATGCGTACACGAAGTCATTTCTCTCTTCGCAAAAAAGTGATGATTTTAAACTTACTCAAGTGCTTGTCATATAAAATAGCAAAGCATATTTATTTCGCATCACTTTTAATAAAGCCCGCACAGATTGCTTGAAACTTTCGTTAGAGCACTACTAACATTTATATAAGAAATGTAAACTTGTCAGGCAATGCGACTCACCCACACATGAAGACGCAAAAACTGGGGTCGTTATAAAAATTCGTCTCCTCCGTTCTGTTGGCTGGCGATGAGCAAGCGCAGTGTGCTTCACATCGACCTGATGTCTTGTTGTAAAAGTAGGCCTCAAAGTTGCTCTCTGTTTCCTCGCATGACAATCCTGTCGCATCTTCGTATTCAAACCAGCTGTCACTGTTTTGTATGGGGACAGAATGAGCACCAGGGCAGGCGCCTACCGGTTCGTTGCTGCAGGACGGAGCATCTTGGCCTAAATATATGTATATGAAAAAAATTACTTGTCATTACCAACTCTTCTACTTTGACACTAATGAAAAATTTGATTGCATGCTTTGCTATGAGCCCTATAAACTGTATTGTGCACAAAGACAAGAACAGTATCGTATCTTCTTTTTGGTTTGTCCTGGGTGTTTGCGCTGAATTGTTTACCTTAAAATAATATATAGCAACTAGCCCTCACGGAAGTTTTATTGCGCAAAGCAAACTTTCGGTTACCTGGCTGTGAAAATATTTTCAACATACACGAACTGTCAGCATGTTTATAAGCAGCGTTATCTACGTGTTCAGTAACCATGAAATTATTTGAGTCATGTAATTATTTGTTACAAATAGTCAAATGCTAGAAGCAGCACATCCTGATTATCGACGTTGTTCATTCATACCAGAAGATCCTTAAAGAGCCCCTCACCATGTTTGGGAATTTCAAACAGAGAAGCGCATCGCATACTTCACGCGCTCACGATCGTGTTTGCAAACTATTACAGCGCAGCCATGCCTTGATATTTCCAGCAAACGCCACACGTCCTCCCTTTCAAGAAAGCTTTGCGTCTAGTCAGTGAGCCAAATTAACATGTGTGGGGTTTTCCTCCGTGATCTTCGGACAAAGGAACGACAACACAGTAGTGCAAACAATCACAAGGGCATTTATTGCACCTTTGATAGATCAATGCCTGCTAGCCGGGCTGCTATCCACAATACATGCCGTTGGGCGCGCGACCAATCTACGAAGTCCGACTCACCGCGACCGGATGACGAGCGAATATGTTCGCCCTATACTGGATCCCAATGCCTGGTCGTTCGCGTGTACGGTCACGCGAACGGTGGCGCGTTCGAAGGCGGCCACACGAGACGGTCTCGCAGAAGCATGGATCGGCGCACGCGCGGCACGTCCGCGCTGCTCGCCGTCCTCGACCCAAAAAAGGAAGCGCCTTGTCTTTCGGCGCCCAAGTAACCCCGCCTGTCGGCGGCGTTAGCAGCGCAACACTCGCGCCATGTCTCGTAGTGCGCCTTAACCACTCCGACCGCCGCGGGCGCCAGGCCACGCGACGAAGCCGGATTACAGGAGACGGGAGCCGTGCGGAAAAACAACATATCAGGGGACGCGTGAGAGTCGCGCATCCCCCCATATGCACAAACACCGTGATATAAAACACGGTGCAAGCAACGTCAATATTCATAACACTAAATTGTTCGCGAAATCATCTAATGGGCAACGTGCGACGTCGCCACTGTTATTGCACCGCGCCGCTCAAAAGGAAAAAAAAATTCGGTTTCACCCCGAAGACGAAGCACCGAATGCAATAGCAAATTAGTAGATAGCTGTACGAAGTAAGGGTAGTAGTTTTATCGGCCGTATAAACTTGTAAACATTCGCTTACTAAGTTAAAAATGTGTAAGCGTGACTCAATGAGGACCTAGAAAGAAACAGGCACACAGAGAGAGCGCTGTCTTTGCATGTCTGCTCCTTTCTACGTCCTTGTTCAGTCGCGCTTAGCCACTCTATCACGGATTCAAACGAACTAGCCCGTCAACGTGTTTTAACTAAATGAACCAGCATGGTGTCACGTGCACACAGGTAAACATGAACACATCTCGCTCGATCACAGCGGAAACTGTCTGTGAAAACGCTACAGTTAGGAATCACGGCAGCAGCCGCAAGCCAATTAACGTCCGTACATCTGTCGCTTCAACCTGAACGAAACGTCGGAAGCACAGCGCATATGAAGCTACCGGCACTGCGCGCACTCTGCAAACATCGCAGACGGCTATGAAGATGAAGTCCGCGCGGGCGCGCACTGTGTTCACGCCGCAGATCGCTTTCAAGACACACGAGCGCGGGCACGCGTCCTTACAGCGTCTGCCAAAGGCGTCTACTACGGCGCCCCCCATCGCGTAGCCAACGCCGCAGTAGACAACGCGGTTGTCTCCACTCTCTAAGGAGTGCGGGCGAGGAGGACATTGAGGAACCCTAGCCATTTGCCCTAGCAGCCGCCGGAGAAGAACGCCCCTCCTACCTTGCCTGACGCCCCTGCCTCGCGCGCTGCAGGAGAGGGCACGCATCGGGGTTAAAACCCCTTAAACTTCGTAAAGTAGCGACACTCTCCTCATCCGCCTTCACTCCTGCTCATTTCTCCTCTTTTTCACGCTCCCTCTTTGACCGTGGCGCCGCCTACACCTCTCGAGCGTAGCAGACGACCTTTCGCCGAGTGAAAGCACGCATAGCAAGGTGGTGCGCTTTAGGTGTTCGCGTTGGCTTTGTAGCTCCGAGTAAATTCGTGTGCAGCATAAAATTTCTATACGCGTAGTTATAAAAATTTAGTGACGGCACATTTCTTGTTCCTGTTTTCATAACTACCTTTTAAAAGAGTATCTGAACGAACGCTAACGCTGTACCATGAGAACTCCAAGTGTATTGCGAGCGGTGCGATTAGGCACGCAACATTTGTCAAGTCAGTATCGCAAGGTGCCGTTGTGAATTGTTAAAATATAACACATTTACGACAGAATACCAACATCCTGATCTCCAACAAGCCCTCTGTAGCCTAAATACTCCGCGCCGTCCTTACCGTATGAATTTGTGGCGCGTATCAGCTATGGCGTACAAAGGCCAACCGAGGGCGCGAACAATCGCTGCTCTGTAGGTCCGAAAAAGTGTTACGAGCTACAGTGCCGCCAACGTGCGCACTTGCCAATCTTCTTAGCACGCATAATGGCTCAGAGGTGGGCGATGGTGCTATGAAGTTTCTTCTGCCTCAAAGCCGAGAGTAATACGCGCGGCCGATCATCGAGTCGGGATTCTGCGTTTATATAAAATTAAATCAGATTTTTAGTATTCGTTCGCGAAGTGGTAATGCGGTAACAGCGCTTCATTCAGGCTCAAACAAGTGCATTATTTTTTGAGGTTTGTGACTCATCACGAATAAAATTTCATCGTCCGTTAGCTCGTCCGTTCACGAAGTGACTTGTGGCGAACTGAGATGCATTAAGGTGCATGCACTGGGGACGGTTGCGCTCACTTCGAAATAACATTTGCGAGATGTGACTTCAGTGAAGTGATGACCGCGCAAAGAATTGCCGCGCTATGACGCGGCCGAAATTGCGGTAAGTGAAATGATGCAGTCGTTCAATTGAGGCATGGTTTGTTGTCTCATTACGCGTGTCTCAAAGACACAGTGTTCGAACGGCCTAATAGTTGAACGAACGAGTAAGCGAACGACTAAACGAACAAGCGAACGACGACTAAACCAGCCAGTGAACGAGCAGGTGACCGTACGTTTTCTTTGTGGGTGCTCCAACGCAGCATCTTAACCTACACACGCTTTAAAGCTGACGAGAATTAATACGTGCGTCTCAAAGATTCATGATGCTGTCGTTCGGCGACGAACGCGATTTCGGAAGAACACGCACACTTTTCCTTTGTATCGCAAATCCACCGGGCGACCACCAATGATGAACACGAAAAAGACGGGCAAACAAAGCTATTCACTCTAAAGAATGCTGGTTAGTAATCACAAAATGCAGAGAGTTGCTTCCCTCAAATGAGTTTTCACGCTCCTGCCTCAAATATTGTTAAAAGGAATGCGCTGAATCGTAGAGGTTTCGTAATCAGGTTTTCGCTCGCAGCCTCGCGTGCCCGCGAATTCAAGCCTGTTGGCGCGCAGTATGATTAAGCACACCAAATATGACCGTACTACTTATATAAACAACGTACACGTCCCGTGGGACTATACTATGACAGACTCGCAACTACCTTGTATAGTCGTGTGGAGAATGTTGGTCTGAAGTACTCCCTCCCAATTAGATGAATCCATGTCTTTCTTCCTAACCCGTAGCGCTTACCAGAGGGTATCGTGAAGACCTTCTTGTCTTTGCTGAATTTATTTTGGCATAAGAAGGCGCAGCAGGTTATGGTGATAGAAAATGCCGTGCAGCGACGCCGCACTTGCCACAAAAGTTCAAGGCGTTCGCAAACCAAAGCAACGAAGAAGAGCAACGGCGCGAACATGTGCTTCTCGCCACTCCGTAGACGCTTCGCAAATGAAAATGGCGCGAAAGAGCGACTGTAAACAAAAGAAGCCGGCGCGAAGGCCCACGTCATGCCATTAGGCCAATGGCGATGCGGCGTCGGCCTCAACCAGAGCGCGCGAAGAGGGGGCGGCATTCCTCAAAGCGTGGCGCTACTTTACGAAGGTTAAGGGGCTAATTTAATCTGGGCAGCGTTTCTCGCTCGCGCACGCGAGTCTTAACCGCGTTCGCCTGCTTACCTCAACACACCCTCACATGCTTTCACTCTTAAGGAACCTCACGGCGACGGCGACGGCAGAAATGCCCTTGGATTGTCCATATAACTGCTATCTTAACAAAATTTCACGTGGCTCTGCTATCGCAAACAGCAGAGACCAGCGGAGTTGGGGAAAGGCTATTAAACTATACTCGCGGACAATTTTTCTTGGCTATGAAGTGAAGCCTACGGAAACTAAGCGCACCTTTTTCACCGCTGCTGGAAGTATGCCCGCTGTTTTGTTTACGTTTCGTACGTAGGAAATTGAAAACAACATCCTTTTTGTTTTTTACAGCACGGAGTTTGAAACGATACCTAACACTGACCAGTTAGTTATTGGTATTTTATTGTAGTTTGCTCTTTCGAGTTTTCGCACACCCTAAACCGTCGCACGGTTTGCACATTCATCAAACGCAAAATGGTGCACGTTTCTTCTGGTGAGTGTCTGTCGCTTGCTGTCCCGCCAATCAACTCCCCTGAGAGGCCGTTGACCAACTTTAGGTGCAAAAGACGGTTGAAGCACACAAAAAGAAAGTGTTTGTAGTGTTTGCGCTGAAACCAAGTGAACCTATCTCTTTTCTTTCCCTATGCCTATCTGTAAATGGCAACCATGCACAATCGAGCGGGCGTGCGAGTTGACTGCTGCGCCGGCTTTACTGACGCCAGCGTCGACTGGGCGTCCAAGTCCTAACGACGTCATACGGTTGCTTGGGAGCTCCGAGGCAGGCCGCGATGCTCGCTGTTCAGAACTTCGTACATATCTAATGTGAATGAACATTGATTCACGCCGAGTCAAGTGTATGCGCCTTCACAAAGAGGATCTTCGAGGTTGGCGAAACCGAAACCGGTGCCGCGCGCGCCCGGACTACAATGCGTACGAATATAATCATGTGCAGAAGCTCCGCCCTCGCAGCCATAGAATTTCTCACTACAGGGCCGCAGCTTTGGCTTCATAGCTATGTCAAAGCCAAGAAAAGTTGTCCGCGAGCATTGTGCCAAACCGCACACAAGACAAACGAACGCCGACGACGCGTCCCGGCGGCGTTCGCCAACGGCGTCTACTACAGTGTCCGCTATTCGCGTCGCCAACGCCGTAGCAGATGCCGTGGTTCTTCTCACTATTTACGGAGCGGCGGGCGAGGAGGACATCGAGGCACCCTAGCAGCCGCCGAGGAACAATGCCCTTCCTCCCTCGCCTGATCCCCCTGCCTCGCGCGCCACAGGAGAGGGCACGCATCTGGGCCGCAGACAGACAGAAAGACAGACAGATAAAGAACTTTTAATGCGACAGCGTTAAGGAGCTCGTGTTGCAGAAAAGCCGGTGTCCTCGGCGTCGGTGTTGGCGGCGTTGGCCGTGAGCGAAAAATCCCGGCTGGCAATTCATCAATAAAAACAACTTGCAAGATTGGCTGCGCGGGAATCGAACCAGGGTCTCCGGAGTGTGAGGCGTAGACGCTACCACTCAGCCATGAGTAATTTTATTTTGGTCCTGAGAAGACGATGGGGGCAGCGTCTGCGCGCCGCACCCACGACAGAGCCGGGAGGTTGAGCCTCTCGGCGATATCGCGGGCTCTCTGGACAGCCCTGAGTTGCTCTTCCATTCCTCGCTAGCGTCAAAAACGTGCGCGCGTGCGCGCCGCTCCTTCTCTCCCGCTAGGCTCCACCCACCCTCGCACGTCGCTACGCTGCGCGATGCTATTTTTATACTCTCATTTCACTCTATCTCAGTTCTCTCTCAGCCATCTCAAAAAAGCTGCGGAATCAAAAGAGAAACCCAGCGAGGTTCTAACAGCTCCATTGTAAGCAGAATCAAGCGTCTTTCCCTTCTTTATATCACTATAATTTCCACTGTAAAATGAGGCGGAGCTCGTCACGTTAACCCCACGAGGCCCCTCAGTTCAGGTATGGTAGAAGGCGGGGAAGGAGCGTTGCTTGTGGACACTATTCGAGGCAGAGGAAGAAAGCATTCAATTTCTATCTCCTGAAATAATAAATCGATTTTAAGAAATTGCGGCAGAACCTATCTCACGAACACCGTCGATGGTATTGCGTTAGCGATGAATCACTGTAGCGCCACAACGTATTGCCACCGTTGAAACGAGTTATGTTTGAATGTCAAGGTCTCATGGTGGTAAACACGACACAAGGAATGTTTGAGTTGCGAAAAGCCTCTGTGGGGTATGAGCATAAAAAAATAGACCATCAATGAGCACACACAACAAACGCAATAAAACCCTTATAAACACGATATTATACAAAGCGCGAGGTAATTCAGCGCATTTCCTAAAGTCCTCACACATGATGTATTAATAAGTTCAAGATATTTACGTTCAGTCCGCTAGCATTGCCACGTCGCCTCGTCGTCTTTATCTCCGCCGTTCGTTCCACGGTTGATCTAGCAAGAGGAACAGGACGGTGGGCCGACCGAAGCGCCCGAGTTGGCCGGCCGACTACGCTAGCCTGCGGATCGTAGTCGTAGGAACTCTAGGAAGCGGTGCCGTAAGCCTGCAGCTGACGTTTCCATAACCTGGCGTAGCATGTCAGGCGAACAGCCAGGCTAATGTCTTCGGCATTTCGTTAGAGCTTGTCTCTTTCTACCACTCTGGAGGAGCGCCCGCTCAGGTCACGGGTCGCAGCCGCGACAGCTGAAGCACTACCTCCGCTCACTTGCCACGGTTTCCATGAGCGATCGATTATGTCCGGCCTCCAGCTCCTTCTACTACCCGTCGTCCCAGAGTGCCGCGGGTCTTGCCCCTCGTGCTACGTGCTTTTTTGTTGTTGTTGTTGTCGTTGTTGTTGTCGTTGTCGTTGTTGTTGTTGTTGTTAGTGTTGTTGTCGTCGTCGTCGTCGTCTATCACATGTGGCTCCTACCCATGATGGGGGATCGGCGAAAAAAATGGGTGGATTATTCCAAATTAATATCGAGCATACATTTCCGAATATCTATGGGATTAGCCGTGAATAGCGTAGAATTATCTGTTAAAATAAAATCAGGAAAGGCATATCGAATCAGTAATAACTAATTTAAAAGTACAAAAAATGTAAAATTTAGCAGGGCATGCGTTTTGATTCTGTAAGAAATGTTTGCACAGCGAATCAAGCATCCCTGCAGCTGAATGCCAAAGTTGACTCCCGAACGAAAGAATGAATAGCAGGTTCTGTTATGTCCAGGCCTAGACTTCGAAAAGGTATTTCCAACAATCTTTCTCCTCCCGCAGTAAAGCGGTGACACGATAGAAGAAAGTGATGTATCGTCTTCTTCCCATTAAAGAACGACCATAGGGGGGAGGGAATCATGCCCGACCTGTGTGTGTAGAAATTAAAGCAGGGAATGCGGCAACGTAATTTTGTGAGAGAGACCTCAAGCATCTTTGTGTTACAGTATTCGCTGCGCCAGGGAAAATCCAGGTGCTTATAATCTGAAGAAGTACTCAGAACTAGGTTTGATAAGGCTTTTACAATTGATCACATCGGTAATCTAGCCGCCGTGATCTGTGCTGTCACTGGTAGAATAGGAAGAACAGGGCCGGGAAGTGATATCTTTTCCAGTGAATCGGCAGTTTCATTAAAAAACAAACCTTTATGACCAGGTACCCAAGTCAAATGAACACATTGCAAATGGGCAGGAACTAGCAAATGAAAGAGTTTTAGCATGGGTGAATCATTACTAGCGGTAAGGGAAGAGCATACAGAAAGGTAATCATGACAAGGAGGCGTGTACTGCAGCGAGACTCATCTAGTGCTTCCCTAAGAATACTGAGTGGCGGGGGTAGAGCAGAGATAGAACACGGGCTTCTAAGCTGATGATCATAAGTTCGAATCCCACTACAGCCCACTTTATTTTCAAGCTTCGAGGGGCACCTGATACCGACAAAAAGATCTACGAGAGCCAGTGGGGCTGTACTAGCACAGGAAAGTATGGCTCAACCATATTAGGAAGGCCTACTAAGCTTCAACAAAGACATTTCCTAAGTAAAACAGGAATTAGCCTCGCTCATGCAGTATTCGACCGCTACCTCCCTCATGACTCCTGCAATGAACAAGGCCCTCAGTCCCCAGCGACTGCCGAGACCTGACCAAGGCGGTGTTCAGAGCTGCGACATGGCAGAAGGTGCAAGGTTTTCTCGAACCGGACAGGCCACCATTGGATACTGAACCTGCTAGCGTCTGACACGCTAACCCACTCGAGTGAGGCTAGCTTAGCAGGGCTCTTTGAGGAATTATCAGATACTGCCTGGGATGTATTGGCCTTAGGGAGCTTAAAAGAAATGTGATGCTTATACAGTACTGACTAACGAACACGTCCTCTTTTACAGAGGGCTTCCTTATAATATAAAATACGAGGTAGAATTTCCAAGCTATAAGCCACAGCGGGCAACATTCATGACTACACCTTTAACGAGAGGGTAGCAATTAAATTATGCGGCTTTACGTGCCGAACGCACGATCTGATTATGAGGCACGTCGTAGGAAAAGACTCCCGAAGAATTTGGGCCACCTGAGGCTCTTTAACGTGCGCCTAAATCTAGGTACACTGATGTTTTCGCATTTCACCCCCATCGAAATGTGGCTGGCGTGGCCTGGCTTTGATCCCGTGATTTCGTGTTCAGCAGCCCAACACCATAGTCACTCAGCAACCACGGCGGGTAGAGGGTAGCAGTCGTGGTAATAAAACTGAATGGGAGGTATAGGATAAAGGTAGTACAAGCCTATGCCCCAGCCTTTATTCACGATGATGAATAAATAGAACAGTTTTATGAAGATGTTTAGTTAGCAATGAGAAAGGAGCGAACTCAGTATGCTGTAGGCACGGGCGACTTCAATGCAAAACCGGGGAGAAACGCAGCCTGGGGAACAAGTAATTGGAAACTATGGCATCGATTTTAAGAAGAGCAGACAAAGATGTTGGCAAAATTCCCGGAAATGAACTTCGCATACTGAATACCTTCCTTGGAAGCACAGTAACAGGAAGTGTACCTCGAAAAGCCCTAATGGAGAAACAAGAACTGAAATACATTTCATACTATCTGCCTATCCCAGCAGAGGGCAGGATGTAGAGTTGTTAGGTAGGGTAAAGAGCAGTGACCATAGGTTCGTGAGGTTGGGAATTTCTCTCAATTTGGAGATAGAAAAAGTAAATTTAGTCAAGGAGGAACTGTACAGCGAACTCAGGCTAGTGCTCGCAAAAGATATGCGACTTTAGAACAAGACGATGAAGTGTGGGGGTTCCCCTCTGCGTGCGGCTAGGGCTGAAGGCGAGCTCCGGATCTAGCCCCACGCAGTCGCTCGTGGTACTCCCAACCCGTAGCGCGGAAATCGCGGCTACGCCGGGTTCGGACGAATAAGGCAACCAGCGGTGTCAACGGTAACAACGTTTATTGCTATTAGCAATCGCGAACACTCGCAGAGGGACGTCCTCTCCGTAATAGTAATAAATAGTCTCGCCTCGTTGCCCGGGATAGTCAGGCAACGTGGTCACTCACGGGTAGCAGCAGGTACTCCAGTCCGGCAGTCCAAGGGGTCGCGTCCCAAGAGAGGAAAACAGGGAGAAGAAAACTTGGCATGGGACAAGGCAAGATGTATCCACCGAAGGATAAGCAGGGTGATGTCATCAGCAATTTCGATGATATAGTAAACGCAGCAGAGCAACAAATTTTATACTGATGTGTACCGTACCCAGAGCAGCCACGCTATCTTCATTCGAAGTAATGACGAACAGGCTACAGAGGCACTTTCTATAACCAGCGATGAAGTTAGAAGGGCCCTGCAAGGTATTATCCGGAGAAAAGCGGCAGGAGAAGAGGGAATAGCATCCGATTTAATAAAGGGGGGAGATATCATGCTTGAAAACCTTGCGGCCGTTTACACGCAATGCCTCACGACTTCAAGTGTACCAGGGAGCTGGAAGAATGCCAATATTATACTAATCCATAAGAAAGGAGACGTTAAAGGACTGAAGAATTATACGCCCATTCATCATCATCATCATCATCATCATCATCATCATCATCATCAGCCTAGTTACGCCCACTGCAGGGCAAAGGCCTCTCCCATACTTCTCCAGCTACCCCGGTCATGTACTAATTGTGGCCATGTTGTCCCTGCAAACGTCTTAATGTCATCTGCCCACCTAACTTTCTGCCGCCCCCTGCTACACTTCCCTTCTCTTGGAATCCAGTCCGTAGCTCTTAGTGACCATCGGTTATCTTCCCTCCTCATTACATGTCCGGCCCATGCCCATTTCTTTTTCTTGATTTCAACTAAGATGTCGTTTACCCGCGTTTGTTGCCTCACCTAATCTGCTCTTTTCTTATCCCTTAACGTTACACCCATCATTCTTCTTTCCATAGCTCGTTGCGTCGTTCTCAATTTCAGCAGAACCCTTTTCGTAAGCCTCCAGGTTTCTGCCCTATATGTGAGTACTGGTAACACACAGCTGTTGTACACTTTCCTTTTGAGGGATAGTGGCAACCTACTGTTCATGATTTGAGAATGCCTGCCAAACGCACCCCAACCCATTCTTATTCTTCTGGTTATTTCAGTCTCATGATCCGGATCCGTGGTCACTACCTGCCCTAAGTAGATGTATTCCCTTACCACTTCCAGTGTTTCGCTACCTATCGTAAACTGCTGTTCTCTTCCGAGACTGTTAAACAGTACTTTAGTTTTCTGCAGATTAATTTTCAGACCCACCCTTCTGCTTTGCCTCTCCAGGTCAGTGAGCATGCATTGCAATTGGTCTCCTGAGTTACTAAGCAAGGCAATATCATCAGCGAATCGCAAGTAGCTAAGGTATTCTCCATCGACTCCCATTAGCTTGCTTTTACTACTCTGTTAAATGTTCACCACGACAATTTCCAATCGAATCAGGGCAACACTTCAATCAGCCAAGAGAACAAACTGGCTTCAGGAAGGGATATTCTACGATGTATCACATCTATGTCATCAATCAGGTAATCGAGAAAAATGTGGCGTACAATCAGCCTCTCAATATGGCTTTCTAGTGGCGGTGCCGAGAAGTCCGAGCCTGGCCTCCGAAACAAGAAGCGCGGAGTGCCGGTAGCTGCGAAATCTGAGAATTGTTCCCTAGCTTCCCGCACACTCAGTGGTTCATACTCAGTGACCCAAGCTGGCGAGAGTTTCATTGAAGAGCGGCACATACCCAGTGAATTCATCGCGAAGTTCGCTAAAGCAATGGCGTGAAATGTGTTCATTGAAAAGCGGCACATACTCAGTGCATTTGTGGCGCAGCCTGTTAATGCGTTGTGTTGCTGCCCCTGAGGAACCATTGTGACATGGGTACGATTACACTCAGCGTCGAATATATTGATCTTTTTCGACATTGCAGAGCGGAAAATTCACAGTGACATATGCCTAGTTCCCCAAGATAGCGTCAAAGAGGTTCGTTTAAGAGCGGGCTACAGCTGCTGACACATACCCAGTGACGCGAGTTGGCATGAGAAAGGTTCGTTGGAGAATACCACAGAACTAGCGCCACGTACCCAGTACCCCATTGACACATACCTGCAGGTTGCCTGTGATGCCAGTGTAAAGAGGAATGCGCAGCCATTGCGCTATCTTTGCATTCTTTTAAATTGTCACTTTCTGAATGGTTGGCTGTGTTAACTCAGTGGCACCTCATAGCGATTTATCATCGGTCTTTATAAGCAGATCATCGTGTACTGTAAGATTTCGAGACGATCTCGCCACTGCCACCATTTGTAAGATTTGGAGCCGGGCTTGTAGGACGATCGGAGGAACTTGGGGCGACAGGACTAGGCGAGCAGGATTTATTTACATGCTATTTACAGTTGAACATGGGATACATTTACACAGTCTAGCGTGACTCCCAAATGGAGCCCGCAAGACGAAGCATACAGCAAACGAGCACACAGCTCACGAGTACATTGACGAGCACAGAGCACGACGACGAGCACACTCTAGCCGCCGACAACGGCCGCTTATAACCACTCCGTTCGGTGTCACCGTTCGACGTCACCGTAGAATGTCTTCGTGGCAGCCTTTGAGAGAAGGGAGTAGGGGGTTTACACACACACAGGCCGCACAGGTTTCAGTGCTCTCTCCGAGGGCCGAGGGCCTTTGCAGAACAGCCGTCGCCTCTAAATTCCAGAGCGGACCTCACACAGTGGCCTCCGCCGCGGTCCATTGTCTGGTGTCTCGAAAAGCGCATGGGGAGGTTCCGCCAATTACCTCCCCTCGAGAACTCCCCTGAGCTGACCCCGGCCGCGTGGCTGCTGGTTGTCCGCAGTTCTCTGAAGTGCGCCACCACCACGGTTGGATCGAAACTCGTGCAGCGGGCTGAAATACCTTGCACGTTGCCACCTTGGCAGGCCGTTCCTAACAGTACCCCTGGCATGCACACGTCATCACTAGGTACTGAACTCAAACGTCGATTGATGCGTAAGCAAAGGAGATTTTCAGTTAGTTCTGTCCTTTTGCTATGAAGGGCTCTTCACCGAGAAGCCCTGCGCGCACCTCCTGTTTTCTATGATGCACTATGCGGTCTTCACAAACGGCAGCTCCATCGCTCATCAATCCACTTTCTCAATTCCAATCTTTGCAGCCCCAGACATTCTGCTAACGTACTCATGCTCCTTACTTGTTGAGAAATATGCAGCTAAAAACGGCTTCTTCTTCCGGGCACAAACTTTAATGAGCCTATTCAGTCCTGTAATGTTGCACTTATACGCTTTGCCGAAGTAGCAATTTCGCTACACTCATCAGGTTCATCACAGACTGAAAGTAGACTTGCGCGCCAATGTTATCGTCATAATTGTTTCTTGCACACGCGAGTGGTTCGCTATGCACGACCTCATAATTTTTCCTGAAACCTCCGCTGTAAGCTCATACATTCCTATAGCAGGGACATAAAAGATGATGTCAACAACCTGCGCACTCTATAGCATGTTATATCAACACGCACGTGTGAAATAGCAGACACTAAGCCATTTAGCACGTTCTGGAGTGGGAAACCTATTCCAAACTCAGAATTTACAGGCAGGTAATAGCCTGCTATCGCTGCTAGACTTTGTTGACGTGAAAGTCAGTCGATGTATGCAACGTCTATCGGAACACACTGACCCAAATGGTTCCTGATCTGTGATAACCACGTGTTATTTCTTTCTGCGAAATAACTTGTTTACGATGTTACACCATGCTTGGCGGCTACTACATTGTATCTATCGTCATTACAAACTGCAGTCGTCATTATGCCTTGTGTAATGTCTTTCATATTAATCACCTCCCAAGCACTCCGTACAGGTGGTTAACCAGCAAAACTAATACGTGCGGCCCCGCTGTTCATCACTGGGTTAATTCCGATGGTTCATTAAACGACGGCTTCGTATGCTGCCGGATCCTCGGTGCGTAGTTGCTGCTTGCGCTCGGCTGCACAAGCCTGCTCTCGTGCCCGGGCTGCAGCATCGGCACTGCGTAGACGAGCTAGTTCCCGGTTCTGCTCGCGGTGTTGCTGATCGAAAGCTGCCTGCTCCTCAGGAATACGTGTGACGCGTGGCCTACACAATTCGGAGCCGGAGAAAAACTGCTGCGCGAGCGCTAGGCTGCAACGGAGAGCAACGACGTCACTACTGGCGCAACTTAATCAACACCACCTAGATAGCAGAACGCCTTTTCACTTCGATCAATGACTTCATGTTACCTGGCCCGATTGCCATATAATCTAATGGGGATGCCTCCAAGGAGGCAAGTGTGATTTTGACGTCAGCGCTTTCATCACGCCAGCCTTGTCTATGGAAATTACGGGCCAGGTAACGACGTCATAGATCGGAGTAAACAGGCCTGGTGTTATCTAGGCGAGGTTGGCTAATCGCGCGCTTCTCTTTCTGTATTTTTTTTTTGAACATGCGCTGGAAATTACGGGCCAGGTAGCTTTACCTCAAGCAGGCCTTGTGGTATCAAGGTGATGTTGGCTAATCGCGCGCCTCTCTTTTTTTCGAGCATGCGCATGGGGTTGTGACGGAGGAGTTTTCGGTGTACAGGCGACCGACAGGCGGACGGAAGGACGAACGGAAGGACGAACGGCAAGACGATCGTCTATCCACATACAGCTTCGCTATTATAGTTAAATTGTCGTTGTTTTTTCTATCATCTCAGTGAGCGATGGTTTGCGTCCGCAGCTGATTTATTGTGATGCTGCTGTGCAATTTCTCTTCAACTGCACTCATTGTTTTTTCTACTGGAATACCAATTATAGGGTCATTCCAGGAGAATTTCCCACATCGCCGTGGCCGTGATCTTCCGTATACAGTAAACTCTCAGTTGTACAAACGTCGGTTTATTCAATATTTCAGAATAACAAACTTTTTAAAAATCCCCGGCAGTTTTCTTATAGATTCTATGCAAAAATGTTTCACTTAAACGAATTTCAGAACAGTCAATATTTCAGTTTAACGAACTCGCTCAGAGGACCAAGGCTTGCAGTGCACTGCAGGCGCAACCGATGCCCGCCCTCATCAAACCGCCGCTCTAGCGGCAATGTAACGATGGATGGATTCACATTATGAGCGTCCCCTTTGGAACGGGATGGTGGGTTGCGCCACCAAGCTCTTGCTATTATACTGCTTAATGTCCAACCTAAGTTAAACAATAAAAAAGATAAACACTATTAACTCCCACACCCAAATTTTCTGATCCCCTATTGCTAACTGTGCTTTTGTACGTCTCCGTCTTTTGACGTTTCCCCACTTTTCTTCGCTTTTCGTCGTAACGTCGCAGCCGTTACAGCGCCCCTGGGGCAAAGCAGCGGCGTAGAAAACGAACGGCAACGAGGCATCGCCTCCGAGATCGCCTGCACAAAACGAGCAAGCATGTAATTTTGGAGGCCATGAACAAAATAACATCGCTGGCGCTTACAACGACGCCAGGGCAAAGCGGCGATCTGTCACACCACAAACCACGTGGTGTGTGTTTTTTTCCGACCAGCTGGTCGTGGCATGGTCGTCGTCTCCTTCTTTCCAGTCTTGTCGGTTCCGCGTGTGCACACAAATGACCCACGTGGTGTGTTTTTCATTGATATGTACAAATTCCATTTCACACATTTCTAACGCTATGGATGCCATGCCTTTTGCTCCATGAATTGCACTTCAAACTTCTGACTCTGTATGCCATGTCTTGTGTTGGTCTAGTGAATATTCAGTTTAGTGAACGTTCAGTTAAATGAACTATTTCCTTTGGTCCCTTGAAGTTCACTCAAGTGAGAGTTCACTGTAGTGCGATGAAATCCTGTCCCGCCCCACGCACGGCACGCCGGTCAGCATGTCCATCAGTCATTGGAGGTAGCATGACCTCATGTTTTGGATACGTGTTGAAGCGAGAGGCAGCACGAAGCGTTCGCTCCCCTCTGTTATTCTTTTTAAACACCCCGGCGTAGTGATTGTTCATCGAGTGAAGTCTATTCAGGTTTGCCTTTGCACTTGACGCTATGCTTTCAATTTAGTTATTAAGCGAATGATCACAGCAATTTATACGGCCGACAAAACTACGAACCTTATTTCGTGTAGTTGTCAACTACTTGGCTATCGCTAACAATGCTTCGCCTTTCAGGCGAAGCTGCGATTTTCTAAAAAATATTCTTTTAGTGGTGTTACACACTTAAAATTTTATTAGGTCTCGCAAATATTCAGATGGTCCTTTCTTTTATTACGCACTACTGCCGACTGCGGCCAAGCACTGTAGGGGCCGACATGCTTGTCAAGCGGCTCCTGGAGCTTTTTTCTAAAGCGAGTTATCTTAACAAACTTGCAGGTTACGATAGCTCGCTTTGATCATCGCCGCTTACAACAAATGTTAGTTGTCCATTCTGTCCGCGCCCAGCGGCGACCTTCCCTTCGAAGCATGTTTGAAGGGACTACATCATCTCTGAGCGAAAGCGCCTAGTCACGGCGTGCCTTTGGACACCTGGCGTGCATTCACTAGAGCTCTGATTACATCAAAGCTATAATAGATAATTTCACGGAAACATATCACTGGCCTGTTTCTGAGTACTCTCTTCAGCCAGGCAAACTATTTCCTGTAGCCGCATTCCTCCGACACTACTTTATTTCATTTGTACTGTACATCCCAAAACTTCTCGGTAAATAAATAACTTCAGTGTAGATGGGTTTGGTATTGAACTCTAATTTTAGGAAGATAACTACATTATATTTTTAAAATGGTTTAAGAATTTCTTCCCTAAATATAGTATAAGTTTATTGCGGGACATGAACAATACTACGTTTTTTTGCTTCTTCGTAGCGCGCACCGACTTCCTCTGAACGTTTAGCAAAAGGTAGCTGAAATACTCTATTTAGTCTAGGCTAGGAGAGTCGGAATATTATGCAAAATAAATCTGTGCTGTTTTGCCTAATGCGCATAATTAACGTGAGCACTAAAGACACGCATTTGTTACAGTGTATAAGTGGCAAAGCACAAAATATTTACACTGCTCTAACGTGCAGAATGCTTCGCCAATCACGAAATTTGTAGTACACACCCGTATTGCAGCACTGCATGCACTGTATTCGGCTGTTGAATGTGCCACTGGTATTTTTGTCAATGAGGACAGACTCGCAGAGCCCGTTGGTCTCGTTGTATATGTATCGAATATCGGTGTTGTCGATTGTCGCATCGTTGTAAAATGGCTTCTCTGGAGTCTTACAGGTGGAGTTTCCGAGACCACTGGCTGCTTGTATCTCTGTAAAAGGCGTCAGGTGAGAAATTAATATTTTTTTTTCATGAAAGGAAGAGTGAGAATGCCTGTCCGGGGAAAGATAATTATTTGAAATAAATTTTACGGCTTTACGTGCCGAAACCATGATCTGATTACGAGACCCGCCGCAGTAGAGAGGGGGGGGGGGGAGAGAAGGAGGGCTCCGCTATAATTTTTACCACCTGGGGTTCATTAACGTGCACCCAATGCACGGTACACAGACGTCTCCATTTCACATGCATCGCAATGCGGCTGCCGCGACTGGGATTCGATCCCACGATTTCGTGCTTCGAAACGCAACGCTATGCCTCCGCGGCGGGCACACGCAAAGATATGCGGTGGGTTAGAAGTACTATAGTTGATAGGTAATTTTCATTGCAGATGCATCATATGCATTGTACAGTACTACTGGAATGCGCAATACTACTGTACGGTATGTACTAGCAAGGTTTTTTTTTTTTTCGCTACCGCGTCGGGTTTATAATTTCCTCGCAGAAGCGTACTCCCATTATGCGTACGATGCCTCCGTTTGGTAACTTTAATTCGCTATGTCTCTATCAGCGGTCCCAGTAAGGGTGCTCGATAAGTGGGGTAAGTGACAAGAGATGTTCTTGCCTCGGCATATACGTATATCTGTGTACTGTCACATTGAGGCCGCATTTGTTATGACGAAGCACCCTCATGATAAGGCAAACCGCTTAGTATTCTCTCAATCTTGTTACCCTCCCTGCCATTTCATCGTCTCGCTCTCTCGCTCTCTCTCTCCCTCTCCTCTCTGACAGTATGAGCCTCGCTCAACAAATGGTGCATGGCTTCACATTCGTCACTGAGTGCCCTGACACACACCAGTAGTGTCATTTCCCTTTGTGATTGTCGGACACCCACATCTGATCTCTCTTTCTGCGGTAGCCGCCTTACGTTTTGCCAGTATGGTATGAACTATAGCGAAGCTGTTATCCTACACTGCACTCAGTCCCAGTTTGGGGTACCAATATAGGCGCAATATGGCGAACTCCAATTTGGGAACACTTGAGTCCTCCTTGAAAGACTTGAAAGACCAAAGACTTGAAAAATTATGGACCGATTAGCATACTCTCCGTTGCCTGCAAAGTATTTACTAAGGTAATCGCAAATAGAATCAGGAACACCTTAGACTTCTTTCAACCAAAGGACCAGGCAGGATTCAGTAAAGGCTACTCAACAATAGACCATATTCACACTATCAATCAGTTGATAGAGAAATGTGCGGAATATAACCAACTCTTATATATAGCTTTCATTGGTTACGAGAAAGCGTTTGATTCAGTCGAAACTTCAGCAGTCATGGAGGCATTAAGGAATCAGGGTGTACACGAGCTGTATGTAAAAATACTGAAAGATATCAATAGCGGCTCCACAGCCACCGTAGTCCTCCGTAAAGAAAGCGACAAAATCCCAATAAAGAAAGGCGTCAGACAGGGAGATACGATCTCTCCCATGCTATTCACAGCGTGTTTACAGGAAGTACTCAGAGACCTGGATTGGGAAGAATTCGGGATAAGAGTTAATGGAGAATACCTTAGTAACTTGCGATTCGCTGATGATATTGCCTTGCTTAGTAACTCAGGGGAGCAACTGCAATGCGTGCTCACTGACCTGGAGAGGCAAAGCAGAAGGGTGGGTCTAAAAATTATTCTGCAGAAAACTAAAGTAATGTTTAATAGTCTCGGAAGAGAACAGCAGTTTATGATAGGTAGCGAGGCACTGGAAGTGGTAAAGGAATAAATCTACTTAGGACAGGTAGTGACCGCGGATCCGTGTCATGAGACTGAAATAATCAGAAGAATAAGTATGGGCTGGGGTGCGTTTGGCAGGCATTCTCAAATCATGAACAGCAGGTTGCCATTATCCCTCAAGAGAAAAGTGTATAACAGCTGTGTCTTACCAGTACTCACGTACGGGGCAGAAACCTGGAGACTTACGAAAAGGGTTCTACTTAAATTGAGGACCACTCAATGAGCTATGGAAAGAAGAATGATGGGTGTAACGCTAAGGGATAAGAAAAGAGCAAATTTGGTGAGGGAACAAACGGAGGTCAATGACATCTTAGTTGAAATCAAGAATAAGAAATGGGCATGGGCAGGACATGTAATGAGGAGGGAAGCTAACCGATGGTCATTAAGGGCTACGGACTGGATTCCAAGGGAAGGGAAGCGTAGCAGGGGGCCGCAGGTAGTTAGGTCGGCGGATGAGATAAAGAAGTTTGCAGGGACAACATGGCCACAATTAGTACACGACCGGAGTAGTTGGAGAAGTATGGGAGAGGCCTTTGCCCTGGAGTGGGCGTAACCAGGCTGATAATGATGATGATGGTGATGATGATGATGATGAGTCCGCCTGAGCGCGTCTCTTCCACTTGGTGTTCGGTCTGCATGGTGGCAGCTTTCATTGTCGGTTCACTCAGCGGATCGTATTTCTTCTCATTTATTTTTGCACAGACTTTGTCATCGCAGTGACCGTTTTATTAACTTTCTTCTTTCCCCACGATAGTTTAATAAGAAAAACGCAATGTTATAGCGCTACTGCACCTAATTTTTTTGCGAACAGTGTAACTTTTTCAAAAGCTCCAAATATAATTTCTTCTAATTGCTGCTTTAAATATGATGTGCAATTTCTTGCCTGTGGGCGCAAAGAAAACTTCCAAGGAACGATTGTAAAAAAAGGCTCTAACCACGTTAATCATCCGTCTGCCTCGGCTACGTTCCTCTCGCGTTTCACGTGTTACCAATTTAAGGGTTTCTTTTATGTCGACCGGAGCAACAACACTGAGATATTCGGCACCAGGCGTTCCCGCTTAGTTTTGCGGGTGTGTTCTGAGAACGTAGTTGGCGGCAGCGTGTGCTAGCACAGTTTGCTGTTACACCACAAGCGCTTATTAGGGTTTATTGTGTAAATCGAGTACTCAATTTTGTGCAATATAAAACCTAGATCTCTTGCAATTCATTTGGCTATATGCTGCCCGGGTGAAATGAACGTAACACACTTTATTTGTGATCGCGTAACCTTAATTCAATGTTGTTGTTGTTGTTGTTGTTGTTGTTGTCGTTTCAAAAATGTCTTGAAGACCTCCGAACTGCGAGGTTCTGCGTATTTATGTCATTAGCTTAGCGGTTTCTTTGTTACGGATACTACCCATGCCACTGTTGGTATTGCGTGGCGGTCAATGTGTGCCGTTCGGACAAGCACACATGAACACTGCCTATATCCTCGATCCAGCGATTGCTTGGCTGGAGGTTTTCGCAAAGACATGGAAAAACAATTTTTGTTCTAAAGTTCCTCCCGCAACTTTTATTGCGCCTATTGATGATGATTTTAGTGAAGATAATATGGCTGAATTGTCGGATGTAATACGGAAACTTTACACGGCTGCTTAGGGCCAAGATGGAGTCACATCGGCAACGTTAAAAGTTATTTAGAAAGAATCGCAAGACGCAGGGGGGGGGGGGGGGATCTACTAAACATTCTTACTTATACAGTCAAAAACCACGGGTTCGTGTGATTGAAAAATTGTATCGATTTTATTGTTCCTGAAAAAAAAACGGGGACATGTATGCATCAAACAACATCACGTCCATTGCTTTAACTTTGAATTTTGTAAACGTAATAGAAAGAGCCTTATATGTTTGTGTTCTGACGATTATTAATAACACAACGCTCATTAGTCCATATCAAATTGTTTTCTGACTAGGAAGTTCAATATGGCAGGCGCACATTGACTTTGAAAGTCGCATACAGCTTGCGTGAGAGACAGTGTGCAGCATTAGTTACACTGGACATCACAAAAGCATACCATAGTGTTCAGCACGGCGTATTCACCAGGTCTGAGAACTTCCCAAAATATTTGCACGAAATGATTGTGCAGTTTCTAATTGACAGAGAAATTTATTGTTTTTAATATGGCTTTTCATCGGGCAAAAATCAACAATAAAAAGGAATTCCTCAAGGGGCAGTGCTGTCCCTGGTATAACTGAATATTTTATTGAGCTCCATTCCATGTCATGAAGGAATGTATATTTACTTTTATGCAAATTAGAAAGCATTTCTCTCATCGGCAAAAGACATTCACACACTGTTTAAAAGCCTGCAAACGTATTTATCTATTCTAGAAGACCGGTTTAATACTATTCACCTTTCTCTAAATGTGAGCAAATGCTAATTGCTTGTATTCAGCAATAATAATATTGTTCAGCTGCTAAGACCCGGTACGTATACAAGGTTCTTACCACCTGAACTATATTACACAAGTAGATACTGTCAAATATTTTGATGTGGTATGTGACAGCTGTCTTTCATGGCGTTAGCTTATAGATTATAGTGAGAAGAAAAGGCGTTCGGGTGGTGAGAGTATTACAAAAAAAAATAAGCAATAGTCGAATAGGAATGCGCAGAGCCATCTTGTTTTCAATTATCTGCATGTACGTACGCCCTGTCCTGGATCTTTGGTGTGCATAATACTATGCAGTGCAGGCCTATAAACTTCGGCCCCTTATTCTTCTGGAAAAGCAGACATTAAGGCTGTATTTGTAGCAAATGATATTTTGTATCTGGAAGAAAGGATGCCTTCCCTTATAAATCCTTTTTTAGTTCTGGCAGGACAAAGATTTTAAGAACAAATGAATCACCAATAGGACGGAGCCAAACGTTGTTCATTTCTTAAGCCTGCTATGCTTTTTACGTAGATTGGCATAGATTCCGCGTGCCGCAAGGTAAATTTGTACAAACTCTTTTGGATCCATTCAGTGTGAAAATAAAGTAGGTCGATGCCATTTGCTACGAGGAATATCCTCGTCTAATGCGCACGCTTTGATTATACTTTTTCCAAGTAATGCAAAACACCTGTCTTACAGAATGTTAATTGCTATTTTGCAATATTGTTTTATGCAAAGACAAGCAAATGTGGTAATAGCGATTTACGCCTCGCAACACGAAGAGTGATATTGGAATATTCAGCCCTATTTTCGGCTGGTCGTTCGTGTTTCGTCATCTAGACGTTTTACCCGGCTTTATGGCTCAATATTTAGCAATATTATTGGTTATCCTTAAATTAAAGCTACTAATAGAGTCTGTAGGGGTCGTAACTCATTATTTATCTAGGTGCACCTGGCTCACTGAATCTAGTGACAAACATGTCTTGTGAGTGTTTCGATCATTAATACCTCACCACTTAGCTAATATCCGGTTAGTCGGAGTACTTGGGTGTACAGGCACTTTTTTAATGAAACGGCAGATTCATTGCCGAATAAGTCATAGGTGGTCAATAGATAGCCATTCATATTCTCGCTATGTTAGCTTTATTCCTAGCGGCAAGATTTCGGAGCAAATATTGCTTCGCGAATTCTCTGTGCAATTTATAGCGAGTTCCGTGATATTAACTAGCTTTTTGGTTCCTAGAAAACTAACGTATGCCAAACAAGAAGAAGTAGGTATAAGTAGGATCCGCTGTCGCATATCTATTACAATCCTCTTGATAAATTACGAATTAAAGGAAACACAGGACAACTTGCTGTCAGTCTACAATGAGCGATTCTGCCACGTGGACGAAAATCTGCCGGTCATCTTCAGAGGTACAGCAGGTGCTCTGGCTCGAACATGCTAGGGAATTCTACTCGTAGCAGGACGACGTGCTGTTTCAAATCCTGCTGAACCGGAGTTCAAGCATCTACACCCTGGATTCTAAACTGTTCGAAGACTTATAGTGGGTGACTCTTTGAAATGTCGTTAACTGAAAGCCGTCGCAACTGCAGCAAAATGAAGTCGTAACAGCTACCCCGTTCAGAGGCCCCACCCCACTGCGACGTGCTGGCCACAGCTGTCTTTCGGGAAAATATGCTGATATTCTTGTCACTGTAACCAAACCGAGAACGGGCAGTGGTGAAGTAGTCTCCAGTGAACTTTAATAAAGAAATAATCGGGTACAACATTCAGTAAACATTGCACTGTACGCCGAATCACTTCGAGAAACCAGTTCTCGTGACTCAAACGTTCAAAAGCAGCAATCTTTAAAGAATGGCGCCATAAAAAAAGAAGAAAGGAATGTACCAGTGAGTAGCAAAGCCATGAGAGCAGGTGATGCAACAAGGACGATCAGGAAACGCATCGTGGTTTCTGAAAGAAGACCAATAAATATATTTTCTTTACAACCAACGCTCCTTACCAATGTACCTATTAGCCTATTTGTTATCATACGGGGCTGGCAAATAGACTGTGAACCAACGGATGAGCCGACAATTTCTGTTTTCAAAATTGAACATTAGCTTTAGATTGGTAACTTCGAAAAACTATATTTCAGACATGAACACGTATAAATGACTGAACTGTGAGTCCTGTACTGTAATGGGGACTGTATCGAAATTCGATGTTCACATGATTGAATCAAAACCGCATGCGCACACTCACGGTAAAACAACCGGAAATTAAAACAAACACTACGAAGTTTCCCAGTACTCGTTTACGTTGCTTCATAAACTATTTGCGTACGTGCTCGAGCGTAATTTGTGCCTCCAGCGCCAGAATGATGGAACTTCGCCGATTAGCTCATGTGTGTATAGAGCACGGGAGCAGGGTGCGTCCGATCGCACTTACCCCGTCTACAGGAGGTCGCTGTGTCAATAGTATTTCATTTTCAGCAAGCGAGGATTTAATGGCAAATCACCTCTGGCCACGATGCCCCTTTCGCCGTGAAAACCCTCACTGTGTGCGGGATAACGCGTGTTAAACGCATATACGCTTTTCAATCAATTGTCGACTAGGGAGGCTCACCTGAGCCTAAGTTACAAGGTACACATCAATTCAACAGCTATCTTCTCCGACCGAAGAGTGCATGAAGCCTCCATGGGAGTTTGTCTCAAGTGGCGATCGCTGGAACTAGCATCGCCGTACCATGGTCTCCGAGATCGGTCCCCCCTAGCTCTACCTGCGAGAGCTATCTCGGAAGCCATATTGCTGCATTCGCAACTATCTCGCGCGTCATCGCGCTAAACGTGGAGCCTGGCCGACGAAGCTCGGCGCGTTAGCTCAGCGCACTGCTTTCTCACCTGACTGACTTGCGCGAAATTCATGCTTTCAGCGCGCGTTAAACTCGACATCACTGAGTCTTACCGTATGCGGATATATAGGCGCAACGGGACTTCATAATAGACAGATTTAGTTACACGTACGTAGAGGCTTCACGTACGCAAACGTGAAAAGCCTACGTGCCTTACGTGCACGCCATCTGAAACGCTTTTAGCTACACGTACGCTACGCACGCCAAGAGGGACCCCGTAGCTACATCTATCGGGAAATGTGAACACGGCGGTAGCCAATTCAATCCTGTCGCCGCGTTTCGATGCAAGCCGTCTGCGCGCGCGCGGCCCGCTATCGCTTGTTCGTGATCTCGCGGAACTCCCGCGCGAAGCTGTCCACGTGGGCAAGAAACGCACGCAATGAATTGAATCTCACGTACGTCCGTGAGACGCGCGCGCGCCCGCTACGTTGTACGCATGCGCACTGCTGACACGTAGAAGCTCTACGTACGCAAAGCCTCTACGTACGTGTAACTAAAACTGTCTAATGTCGCTCAGACGCATTCACTGACGTCACACGCTTTTTAATACGCATACTACTTCAGGCTGTACGTATGTGTTCACTACGGCTTGCTCGACACCTCCTAAATATGTCTGAAAGCGTTCTTGCTCCAACGGCGACGTCACCAACGTAGCCCGAGACTTCTCGCCAGCTGTTGATATTCCGCGGCGGCTTTCTTCGTTGTTTCTTTCAGTTTTCTTCTTTTTTATTGCGATAAAGACTTGTCTGGCTTCTTTGCGCCGCGCGCGATCATGCTCTTCTTTCGTGCACGTACCTCCTACTAAAGGGGTGTCTACAGTAGTTTTGGACACTTGTTCATTCGCCCAAATGATAGCCTAGGGATCATTGTTCCCTAAGAAAAGAAACGTGGATACATACTGCTAAACTAAAATTTAATATGCTTTTCAAGCCGTAATAACGCTTTCCACGAGCTACAGTGTATTGTGCGAGGCTGCCGCCAGGCAACAGGCAGAAAGATAAAAGAAGGACAAACGCTGTTCCCTTACTTTTTTTTAATTCATCAAAAGGGGAAAGTTTTGCGCGTGCGTGCGTGTGCGTGTGCGTGTGTGTGTGTGTGTGTGTGTGTGCGTGTGCGTGTGCGTGTGTGTGTGTGTGTGTGTGTGTGTGTGTGTGTGTGTGTGTGTGTGTGTGTGTGTGTGTGTGTGTGTGTGTGTGTGGAATTGCTCCTCGAAGAGACTGCACGGGTGTCGCGTAGTGACCTCCTGAACATCACTTGCAATGTGGTGAAAGCGGCTTAAATCGTGGATCTGGAACTTCAAGGATGTGCGACGTAATGCTGACGCATTTCTCTCGTACTTACCCACAAAACTGCCATTTTGCTTGTGCGCTTCAATACATAAAACCACGTTTGTTAGCAAATTAACTGGAACACCAATGCATTTCTCCACAAAGTTCGGGAATCAATACCTCTAAACTCGTTTCATCCTGATAATTCGTTCCAAGTGGATCGGCCTTGCGAACTCCATGGCTAGAATTCGTAGGTTGCAATATGCGCCATAAGGTAATTATCTTAAAGCTTAATTAGTGAATTTCTCTAGATTAGCCATTATGCATTTGAAATTTTTGTGCAAGTAGTGTTCGGCTCCTCGAGTAGACCAGCTCATAACTAGAATTGTAATATATGCCACAGGCAACCTTTAAAAATTTTCGAAAGGGCTCGATGAAACACCCCGTATATCTAAGGCAACTAGAGCCGCATATATTATTTTTAGTGCGAAAGCATCATATGCTCCATTACGCGACAATCTGGGGGTGTCGTCGGCGGCGTGACGGTAACATGGTACCAAAAATGGGCGACGGCGCCAAGAGTAAGAACACGCCAAAAAATGCTCGGATTGACGTCGAATTTCACACGCAGATTTCTCTAAACAAAGTAAATGAATGCTGTTTGACATGACAATTACGTAAATTTCTGTCTGGGTGGGAATCAAACCGGGACCTCCGGGCTACGAAGCGAACGCGCTTCCCCTACACCACGGTGGCTCAATGCTTTTGCCTGACTAAACATTCCCTTGCGCGTGCGTCCTTGCACACGTCACGTCACTGCCTCCAGCATCGCCAACAACGTGTTACTTGCTCTTCGGATTTCATCGTTTCTGTGTCTACGGCGATGACGCCGAATCATGAGTGTATGAAATGATGTGTGCCTTGTGTGTGCGTCATTGCACAGCTGTTACACATGAACGGCGATTTGTGCACTGTTCTCTTGTGCGTGAGTACGAGTTGATATCGTTCTATGACATGCTGTTACGATTATTCATTACAATAACAAGCACGAAGATGCACGCGGAAAGAGAGTCACCTCAATATTATAATGCAAATACGCTATTTGGCCAATTGGTGCATAGATTGATAATGTAACTCAAATGGAACATTGAAAAGAAACTAGAAGAGCTGGCGAAAGCTCTCGTTCCTCTAGAGGGGCATTTATAGCACCTAAGTGGTATAAACTGCCAACGTCTTTGTAATATAGGAGAATCACCAGCACCCTTTTAGTTGAGTTCTTTCTCATCGACATGGTCTCCGCGATAAGCTCCCATAAAAAAAATTCTGGCTCTCCCGTAGTCGAGAGTAGACGCAATGGCTGAAATGGCTACCGGCAAAGCAGATTGGTTGGCGTGATAACGAAGGTTACTCACGACCATCTCACAAACATTCGCGGCGCGCCAACGCTGCGGGGCTGGTCACGCCACGTGGCGCCATCTCTCGAAGGAGGCGGCGCGAAACCCGCGTTGAAAAGAGCACGGGCAATCTTGGCCCAGCGACAAAAAATGACAATCAAGTGTATGGTGCAGTGTATCTGCCTTTCGAACGTCGCTATTGGAAATAATAAATAAAACTTCAGCGTAGCAGGAGTTAGAGCTTGATATTGTGAACATACATTAGGAATAAATCTGAAGAAATATTCCTTTTAACTTGTTTGGGCAGTAACTAGCGTATGTAATGCGGTCACGTGCAAGGGGGTTCGAGGCACAAGACAGCATTTTTTTAAGTTTTCGCTCGTTGCCTCGATGTTCTCGTTTCGTTCTAGCCCCATTCTCGTCCTATTCTCGTCTTGAGTGACCAGATAATGGCTCTGGATTTTCGCTCAAGGTCTCTTGAAGCTCGCTGACCACGTGAGCAAAAAGCATTTCATCCTTAAAACAGAGGTTCAGACTTCCCAAAGCATGCAGGATCAAAATCCAATTTCTAGCAAAGCAGTTTCTTTCAATCAGTTGCATTAAAATTGTCAGTTGCCAAAGAAAGCACACTCTAAAATTTTGCTGGAGTATCACTCATGACGAGAGTCATTTCATGCAAATGTAACCTCCGTATCATGCGTCGTTCTCTTAAAACACCAAGGAAACAGGAGTATAAAGCTTCCATGACGACGACATTGTTGAACGCACATCAAGCTTCGCAAATAAATAGGGCATAACGGGACTCCCATTGCTTGCAAAAATGAAATCGGAGTCGCCCTCAATCCTCAGAGGACAACGTGAGAAGCTACCACTTTGCTTTAAAAAGCTACCACTTTGCTTTAGCATTCATTAAATATTTCCAACACTTTCAATAATTAAGTGAGAAATGGCATGGTTTCGCTACACGCTACCTTTAACATGCCGTTCATTTTGGACAGAATGTGAACTTGGTGCTACTGATGCACAGTTCGACCATAAGACACTGGGGAAGGATTCAAATAACGACGCTTTCGATCATTTCCCTGAGAGATGGTATGCAACACCCGTAATGGACTGATACCTTGAAAGGTCCCTCGGATCCCTCGTTAGGTGTCCCCTGATTTTCAAAGCACCAACTATGCAGCACGTTTGGCATCTTGACTTCTTTGGCTCTCCCGTAAGCGTAAGGTACGGTGGTAAGGGGATGCGCCAGCCATTACACATAGTTCAACATAGTGCCACAAATAACCGCCTCCCAAAGCACGCTAAACGCATTCAAGGATGGCATCTGGGCTTGGCTCTTCATAAATTTTCGTAACTGTTATTTCATTCTCGTTGAAATACAACTGACACTCCGCGCAAATGTGGTCGACGGACACGACGACGCCATTTGGCTACTGCTACGTCTGTGTCATTTCTATACTGTCGACCACCTCTCCAACTCCAGTAAAACCACTTATATGCTCGAAATTAGATCAGAAACAAATGTCTTTTCACTGCGGACTCAAGTTTATTCATCGCCGGCACACGAAGGAATTCGCTCGCTACAACTTTTGTCAACGTCGACAGGCGGGTAAGCGAACATCTTCCTCCTATCGGCGTCCGTGCGCAGTATTCACTCTTAGTTTGTTTCTGCGAATTTTTTTCACACGTCCTTTTGCCTTGTATGCTGGTGAAAAGGATGGCCACGTGATTCACTTTGCCACCTACAATATGTCTGGGATATATTACTTTTTCCCGGAGATACTTAGTGCATAGTTCTCTTTTAATGTTACACTTCTCACAGCAGTGAGATGGTGTTGCGCATGGACGTGTCTAGTTCCAAAACTGTGCGTGGCTGTATGTGGCTGGTCATCGTCTGGCCTCCATTCTTCCGCAGCAAGCGAATTTGTCAATGAAGCGATCAGCAATGCATTTTAATGCCTTCAAGGCGCTTTGCCGAAGTCACCTTAACCTATCTTAGAAATAACATGTATGCTTACTTACCTGTGTATGACCTGTTGCTCCGCTCCTTCATAAACGAAACGAGACGTTTGCTTCATCTCCGCCTTTCCCGACTTTTTATTCCTTCATGCAGCACGAGAGTGAGAGTGGGTGAAGGGGCGGTCTATCTTTATTTCCATGTGTCCATTCTGATAGAATGTTTGCCCTTTCGCCTGATGGGCAAAAGGGCGGACGGGCACCCCCATACTCAGTCGACTGGTAGAATAAATTAGGGGCTCCTGCCAGCGCGGCCTATCGCGAATGTAGTTGACGTTCTTGCTGGCGCCTTGACGCCATCTCGTGTTCATCGCATTCTTTCTTTAGTACGTGGGCTACTTGCCGCGGTCACCACTCGTATGGTAATTTTAATTCAAGAGCGTATATAAGCAATTGGCAGCCTTGTATACGCACATACATACATACATACATACATACATACATACATATATATATATATATATATTATATATATATATATATATATATAGTGATCCATATAATGATGAAGAAGCACCAACCCCGAGGAACATGAAGCGCTAGGAATAAAAATAAGCTTAGGCGATCTGAACAAGTCTTTATCAATGATCAATACTCCTTCTTTCTTGCTCGTTGACCACGTTTTCACTCTGCACAGATCGTCTTTGTACAGAAGCAATTAGAAGTCTAAATATGAAGATTCGAAACGTACTTCCATCATATAACTCAAATGAGAATGTTAAGATTAAATTAAATGACATTTTCCCGCAAAACCCAAGTCTCAATCAGTCAGGTGGTTACCTATACGTTTGCAAGATTAACTTGTACAAATAACATAATAGCCACAGACGCTTCCGTGAACAACTACAAGGCGGGCATAGGCATTTTCTCGCTTTCGCTAGGCTGGTCATTCTCTTTGACACTGCCAGCTTCCACTCCCGTTTTTTTGAAGCAGAGCCCTTGTAAATGGTTCTGGCGCTGCGCAAACTCCCTTTGAATGCAACCAGTGTGGTTATTTAAAAAATTCCTTTCTGTCTGTACTTCGCTCACAGCTTCGGCCAATTCACCAGCCCTAAAGACGTTTCTAACCTTAATTCCTCCAGAGCTGACTCTTGCAAAACTATTATGGGTACCAGGTCACTGTGGATTACATTTAAATGAAATGGCCGATTCATTAGCGCGAGCATCCCTGAATTAACCGATAATATCACTTAGCACGATCTTAGCAACGACACTTAGCAGCGATCAAATATCCCAAATTTTGAATTCGTAGCGATATCATTGAAACAATAATGTCATGGACTGATTTTCAGCACCTAAAATTTCCGTGTAATATACAGTTGTGTTCATCGAGACAATCGGAAGTAATGAAAACAAGATCACTCTACCATGTGCCCCCATTAAACCTACCTATATTTACACAGTGGTGGTCTGTCGTTATTTTCCCTGTGCCAATTCTGCCTAGAAATATAAACCATTCAACACTTGAATATATCACCGGTATAAATTACTGAGAAAAAAGGCTTCTTGAAATTTCGCTTGGTGAATTAGGGGTAACCTTAATATCATAAATCGTTCTAACTTTTTGTGCTTCCGTACTGGCCTGTAGCCACAGGAACGTCTTTGATGCCGTTTGTGGTTTCATTCAGTCATGTTGAAACAAGACGTTGAACCTAAGCCAAACGAGATATAGTCATTAAGAGAAGCGTTCTGCCTTACGCGAATCACTACGCAGCCAATGAAGCTCAATATCGATCGAGTGAGAAGAACGCATTGTCTCAAGAGTGTCGCGTCATTGTTCGCAGGGGCACTAAATTAAAGAACAAGAGACTGTATTTATTGTAAGCCAAAACATACTTTTCGCTGCCATGGTTGTAAACGCTTGCATTCTTTCAGCACTAATTGACACTGGCGCTTCAGTTAGCATAATCAATGAGAAGATTGCCGATAACAATACCAGCTGACCAGGGAAACCAATCAGCGTTTGCAGTTATGATGAAACTTGCAGGCAGTTCATGAAATGGATGGGAGCAGATGTTACCTTTAGAGACCAGGCAGCCCGTGTAAAGAGCCTTATAATGTCTGGTTTCGATTTTGATTTCCTTTTATCACAACCCAACATGGAACTCCTAACAAGAACATACTATGGAATGATGTCGTGAGCACTGATTAAATGAGAAAATGCTCTCATATTAGTGAAAAAGAACTTCGAATGGTCACGTGCGCCGACGAAGTAACGCTCAAGTATCCGGAGCTCATCTTTATTTCCACCTATCCATCCGCTACCACACCGATCGAAGTGCCCTTTGATCTGCGACACAAAAATGTTGCCAGAAAGAAGCCATATGCCGTGAGTCATGAGAAGATTTAGTTGAAACAGAAGCTTCAAGGAATGCTGGACCTTGACGTCATTTGATCGTCTACATTATCGTCGGCCTCATCGATTATGATCGCCCAGAAAAAGATGGATCCTTCTGCTTTTCTACAGGTTACCGGATCATAAACAAGCAAAGCGATCTCTTTCCATTTCCAATTCCAAGAATTGACGATATAGTTGATGAAACCGGTGGGTGCGAATTGTTTTCAAGAATAGACATGTCTAAAAGATATCATCAAGTACCTAGAGAGGAAGATACAAACAAATTAACAACATTCGTTGCTCCTCATGATGTTTATGAATATAACCGGCTCTCGTACGGGCGGAATAACTCAGGCGCATGGTTTCTGAAGATGATGAATGGTGTACTGAAAGACTTCATCGGGAAGTTCTGCATTGTATGCGTGGACGACCTCCTAGTTTGTTCAAGCACCACAAGCGACCACGTAACTCGCCTTTGAGCACTACTTCAAGCACTCCGTAATGCAAGGCTGAAAATCAACCCGAGGAAGAGCGAATTCTTTTGTCAGACCGGGGTAGAGTACTAAACAAGAAAGTGTTCAGCGGATCACGTCACTTGAGAAGCCTCATGACGTTCATTTTCTGCGTGTATTTTAAGCCTCGCCGGGCACTCCCGGGCGTTTATTAAGAAGTATGCCAAGAAGACAAAGCGCCTAACAGCCTTAACTCAGAAAGGTTTTTTAATTCATGTGGTCTGAAGAATGCGAGCGCTCTTATTGGGAGCTGGTTAATATCGTCTCATCTGACCGTCTACTAACACTTCCCGACTTCACTTTACCTTTTGAGCTATACACTGACGCTTCACACTACGCTACTGGGGTTGTTCTTTACCAGAGAGATACCAAGGAGCCTGCGACCGGACAACTACGAGTAATATAACATTTTGGGCACACGTTTACCAAGGCCCAAGTGAACTACTGCATCACAGAAAAAAAGGCGTCGGCAGCTGTGATGGCCTTGAGATGCTTCAGAACATACTTGGAGGGCAGATGTTTCAAATTATTTTGTGACAACCCGGCGTCGACTCATCTTCTCCATTTCGAACAGCCAAATGGGAGAGTTGCAAGATGTATCAGCGAGATCCAGCATTATAGCTTCGAGGTAAATCATCGTCCTGGACAACATCCCCAGGATGCTCAAGTGTTGTCGAGACTTTTCATACTCAGAATATGTGAACCTCTTAAGGCTCTGGGAAAGAACGGGAGAATTTATGTTCAAAAAAAAGGAAAGTACACATGCCTGAAACAAAAGTGCCAAATATTCTGGGGTTCTACCACAATAGTCCAAAATCTGGGGGGCACGATCAATTTTGGAGGACCTATAGAAAGCTCACACAAATATTCACTCGGAAGAACATCAAGGCGGATGCCGCTAACTACGTTATGGCGGGACAGGAATGTGCCACGAGGAAATGGAATGGTGATGCCTGTGTATTCGAATGTACCTTTCGGAGTAGTACTGCACCTCGATTTTGCGAAAATCAGGAAGAGGGAGGCCGTAAGAAAATCCCAAGCATTTTTGGTTACCCTGGAGGAATGCAAGTGATAAGTGGCTGGTAATGCTGATCGCTAAGAAGGGAACTGTAATTTTGCTCCTTGAATGAACGGAGCGTGTTCAAAGATGTCAAGTTCATCGTGGCTGATAGGGAAACCGCTTTCCGTAGTCTGAAGCTTCGATAGTGGTCAGAAGAAACAGGCATCAAAATACTCTTTCCAGCGCCCCTTACATTCCCTTGCAGAAAGGATGATTAGAGACCTGAATAGGTTCCTTTCTTTCTATAGACTTCAAAGGCGGGTGGAAGTTCCCGCTTGAAACAGCCTTGTATAGTCACAATCGCTTGTATACAGCAGGACATGGATGCAGCCCTAATCTTGCGGCTTTCGGAAAAGTACGTTGGTTGCCTGCACGCCCAGAGCTTGGCTTACCTGACAAATCTTTCCTCAAAGAAAAACCTATCGTGGAGGAACAAAAGGATGAAGAAGAAGTTTGGTAGGCGT
This sequence comes from Dermacentor andersoni, assembly GCF_023375885.2. Classification (NCBI taxonomy): domain Eukaryota; kingdom Metazoa; phylum Arthropoda; class Arachnida; order Ixodida; family Ixodidae; genus Dermacentor; species Dermacentor andersoni. Next base: position 156,356,164 of record NC_092820.1, read on the forward strand.
CACCGATCAGAGACCCCTGAAGTACAGCCTCGAAGCATGTTTCTTTTACGCAAGGAGCTTGAGTTAAAGTCTGCATTTGCAGGCCCTTACTTCGTCACGAAGATTGCGACACAGCAGGGGATACTGAAGACCATCTATTACCAAGGACCCCGTGGCAAAGTCCATGAGGCGTCGCTTACGAATATAATTCCGTACAATCTCCTGCGTGATTTAAACAGGAGTTGTGGAAGATTTAGTGATCCAAGAGGATCAGCGGGAGAAGGCGATAAAAAAGCAGCAGCTCCAAGAAAAAAGAGCTAAGAATAGGAACAAGTCCTAATAATGGTTGAAGGCGTACTGTTTTCGCCACCGGTAAGGGTGATTGATTTAGGAAAAGCTTAAGTTTCTTGCGTTGATCGAATTCTGAGGTATTATGTGCCAAAACCACGATTTGATTATGAGGCACGCCATAGCGGGGAACTCGGAATAATTTTGACCACCAGGGGATCTGTAACGCGCCCCCAATGGACAGGACACGGCCGTTTTTGCATTTCGCTGCCATGGAGATGCGGCCGCCGCAGTCGGGATTTGATCCCGCGCCTTAGTGTCTTTTTTCTGGCGCATTTTGCTTTTAGACATTGATTTAGTTCAATGGAGGACTTGCGCTTGGCTGATGGCCTAGAATGAGGAAGCATGCTGCACTTCCGGACACGTGCGCGGGGCGGGGAGGTGGCATGACGTACGTCGCTTGTTGTGGCGTGTAATGTAGGCAACGGCTTTGCTGTCACCCACTTTCACAGGATGGAATGGAGGCGGATGTTTTTGTAGGCATGCTCGTGAGCACAAGTGGTATGGAAGCCTTAAAATTATTCATATATTGTAGCGCTTCCCTGTTGCCGTACACCAATAATTAAAATTCCTAAATCGACAAGCATCATAGATTGCTTTCATCTTTGAGACGCAGAGAGATAACAGCTAGAAGTGATGAGGCTAGTGTGATCGTGTGTGCTCGTGTGATGCGCTACCGCTGCTACCTCAGCAACTGATATGAGCTTCGTGTCATTTATATTTCGATATTCAGCTGGATTAGATAATCGAGGCAAGAGGGCACCGTGGTATTCGGGAACACCATACGCAGTTCCACAGGAGGAGGACCTTTAAACTACTCGTATGGTAAGAGAAATTAGTGAAAAAACAGCAAGAAAGTGACGTAAGATGAACGAGTGTGTTGAGTCTTGAAAACGCACCCTTTCGCTTTCGCTCATTCTGTGTGACAGTTTGTAACAAACAAATGTTGCATCCCACACATATCTATGAATAAGTGTTAAACAAAGCTTTCTTCGATGTTTGTGCATACTTCAAATAAGTGTTATGCGCAAAGGTAACGCTAATAGCGGAAATATTCATACAAAATAGCGCAAATGGAATGTCAGTTTGGGCAAAATGTAAAACTAATGACTCAAATTCATGCGATGGGATTTTTATTCAATAGTAATGCGATCTTTCAAATGTAACATAATGACGCAATAGTTTTGATGTAGGTGCGGCCTCCGTTTCAACACAGCACAAGTTCACGATAAATGCTAACATCTCCTTTACGTTTCGTTTTGTCAGAAATGTCATAAGTGCCATTGTTCCGTGCCTACTTGCACATACGCAGTGACCAAAGTTGTTTATTAAGGCGAAAGCATTAGGTGGCTCATGGGTCAAAAAATCGACTAGCATCCGATGTTATTGCACCAAAATTCAGATGGATCCATGATTACTGGCTATGGAATCTTTTTCTTCAAATAACAACTATCAGTGGTTGGACCAACGCTTGACATGTCTTCTTTCTCGTGTTCCGTTTGTGCGTGCGCTGCCCGAGAATGAACCAAACCTCAAGCAAATGCGCCAGTAAACCCTCAATTCTTTATCAATAAACGAGCTAGATTATCTCTGTTCGCGTTGAACGGCTACCCTGCTAAATAATCAGTGTGGCCACAAAACTGTCTCCGTGTGCTTTTCCCGGTTTTCATCATATTTGCTGAGCAATGTACATGGCTCTTATGGCATCTGGAGGAGTATAAGTACGCCTGCGAGAAGTGGAAGTAAATCTGTTGTTGAAAGTTAGCGCTTTGAGTTTTTATAATTTGTCTTTCCATGTCCCCTTCATTCTGCCTGCGCTACAAAATAGCGGAAGGCACAATATGTACAAGCCCATGCAGCCACCCTTGTCAATTGAAGTGTTAAAATTAAAAAAATTCGTTCAGTGAGCCTGCGTATGTGCCTTAATGGTCTTCATAGACTTGCCACGGCCGTTCTAATGTGCCATGAACCACGTAGAAGTAGTGGCGACGTCTAGGCGACCGTAAAAGATAGAACACAAGTAAAGAGAAAACAAGTCACAGGAAGTAACAACGCATTCGAATGATAATGTCAAAGTAATTTAGTGAATGTCTCGCAAGCGTACAGGCTTTCACCATAATTTTTTTTACCCTATGATAAAATGACTGTCAACTTTTTGCTTGGTTATATAGGGAATTTCGTTGTATCGAAGCCTTCGTTGTAAGGGCGCTAGACTGTATATCAGCAGCAAAGAAAGAACGACCTATGCTCTAATAGACGCGCATGAAAAGTTCCCTTCAGCATATAGCACGTTTGTGCAGTACAAGTTTACTACCTATGCCATTTCAAAGAGCGTTACGTTTGGTTACTACTCCACAAGAGAGCGTTTTCGCTTCTGGGACGCAGACAAAGTTAAATAATTGGAAGACGAATAAAAAATGACAGTACTGCAACTAAAACGAAGTACAGAATTTTAAAGCATACTAATGCTGAGGCGCACCTAATAAAACTTAACTTCAAGCAATGACAATAAAAATTTAACTCCCTGTCGAACTATCTGTCAAGAAAAACAGGTAGTTCTGGACAATAGCGTTTATGCCCCACACGTTACATTTTTTTGCGATTTTCACAACGCCGCGGGCTCGTATAGCTTTTCAAAGATATTTGCACAGACGGCTACTCTTGAGGCGCCACGATGCGCGACGTTCTTCTACTTGTCCATCAGTTTGTCGGTGCCTCGCATTCGTTCCTTTTTTTGTCCTCCCGTGCTGTTTCGCTTTCTGACCTTTATGACAGCACAATTTCGGAAGCTTCTCTACCAGTTAACCTATCTGCCTTTCCCCATCTAATTTCTCTCTTTCTCTCTCTCTCTCTGTCTGTCTCATTGTTCTACTCCCTCTCTTTCTCTCTATCTGCTTTCTACGTTACCAGCGCGACTTATCATGTACGACGGAGAACTCACAGCATACCCGAGATATTCGCTCCTCTTTTCATATGTGCTGTTTTTCTTGGAATTACCGTATTAACCGCAGCTGCCAACGCTCCCGTTTTTCTACACGATTAGGTTGAGCGAAATTTGATGCTCGGCTTCTACGGCATGCGAAGCTTTTCAAAGGGCACCTGTTCTTTTGAAGTTGTGTGGAGGTTTAGTTAAGTGTAGTCTGAACGTTTGGACAAATTTTTGTAAGCTTTGCGGCACTCCAATTCATGTCTGATGGCGAAGCAAGCGCGTTCAGACAGTGCCAGTTTTTCTATGGGCTTTTCACAAGGGGCGCAGAGTTCAGGCCACGCGGAGTTCAAACCAAAACAGGAACGAGATACGTAAAACATAACGGGCCTCGTTCTTTTTTTTTCTTTTTTTATCAGGCCATCTCGCCTTTGGGCAGGCGCATTCCTGGACGCGAACGTCTCAACTCTTAGTTAATCTATGTGCATTGAACGCATCCTGTAGGGAAGACGGAGCGTAAACACGCTTTTTTTTATTCTTGTGAGCGCAATTCAACGGTAATCATACATACATTTGACGCATTAGCACGCCTGAGGCCCTATAACGTAAAGCTATTCCAATTAGTTCTTGTTACTATTTTCTGACGTGAAAGTTACGTAACCTACGACGCAAGCATCGTGCAGTGATTCGTAGCGTTGTATGAACAGGTCAATGAAACGCTTTTATCCTTATAGGAGGTCACTTTTGCTTGCTTTCAAAACAAACAGCGTTGCCTTACTTGACAGGTTTTTCTTATCTAATTGGCTGGCGAGAGGGGAGGACATAAAATTTGTAACAGCGCAAACACATGCAACCACAAAGTACCAAGGACGAGACACAGCGCTGAGTGGCACACCGTGGCTCGAGTGACGCTGCATGTGTCCCACAAGACCTTTCAACTTCATTCTAAAGATTTACGCACGCTTCTTCACGGCGTACACCTGGGAAGTTGGGCCTGTTGGCGGTCGTTGAAGGTCAGGTGTGGCGTGAGAAACGCTAGACGGGCCAGGTATGACGCACGCGGCGCCCACTTTCAACAAATGCTCAAATTTTTATTAATCTTTCTCGAGTAAAGTTTTCAGAAGTCAGCGCTGAAAAAAAATTCATTCAATGTCAGTGTACTGTGCGCCTACACTAAACAAAAGGAAAGAAAGAGAAGCACACAACCACAAAGTTCTTGCTACTTCGTGGTTGCATGTGTTTGCGCTGTTACAATTTTTATGTCAAGTATGCACCAACTCGCCCAGAAAGAAGTTTTAATGAAGAGGGGAGGAGCACGCAGAAGTTGAGAGGGTTTCGGTAGTGCCGTGCAAGCGCAGACGAAGTAGATAACCTTATGAGGAGGGCGGTGCCGGCGTGTGCGATTGGCCCGCTCGTTCTTGCTTAGCTTTCGGTGTCTGGTGCAAAATCGATCCGGCGTACAACGGAAGGGTAAAATATGCAGCTGAGACGGCTGCTAGGCAAATACAATTTGGCAAGGATGTGTCGTGTACGTGGCGAAAGGGCTCGACAACGTTATACTGACAAGGAAAAATTTCCATTACACACAAATGAAACCATTGTCCCCGGCGGCTCCGATAGCCAGTGCAAAAGCGATAGGAGGAGAGCTATCTTCTATTCATTTCAGAGAGGGACAGTCTCCGGCTATACCAAAAAAAAAGATAAAGTTTTGTTCGGCATAACAACTGAATCTTTAATGCGTACACGTCACTTTGATGCTGCGAGTTTTCCTACTTTCGTGGCATCGCGTGACAGACAGGTGAAGTAGGCGCTGCCCGAAAACTTTTGATCAAGTGTGGAGGGCTGATGGTAATAGCGCCCCTGTTTCTGTAGACCGCGCAGTGTCATTAACGGCTAAGTGTATTTTATCCTACCTTAAATGTAGCATTGTCGCGGTTCCCTGGGAACGGGATCTTTAATTGCGAGAAGTCGTCCTGTCGCACTGCATATCGGCACACCTGAGAATTGGGAATGCAGACTCCTTCAATTGATTCTACGTGCACTCTCGAGCAAGGAAGGAAAAAGTGGAGAAGGAGAGGCAGGGAGGTTAACCAGTTAAGCTTAACCGGTTTGCTACCCTACACAAGGGAGCGGGATGGGGGGCGATGAAAGATGGGGAGAAGAGATAGAGAGAGCACATAACACGGCGCACACATCGTCAGTTACAGTCCGTCACTCTTGCGTGGTACGTGACATCACTGTCACAGCCAAGATTTAGGTGCACGTTAAAGAACCCCAGGTGGTCGAAATTTCCGGAGTCCTCCACTACGGCGTGCCTCATAATCAGAAAGTGGTGTTGGCACGTTAAATCCCATAATTTCTAATATATATATATTTTTTTACTGTCACACCAACTTGTCCACGCCAGTCTCCTTCAAAAACCGAAGTAGTCCCTTCGTCGGCTTCAGCTGCGATGTCGTCTGTCGGCGATATGCGAAAATAGTTGCAACTGACAATGGTCTGTTGTCAAGGTGCGCTAAAACGGACGCCAGGTACTGTCTCTGAACATTATATTCAGAACAGTCACACAGAATGCGCAGATCGGCTTTGTCCTCACTATACTGACTCGATGCAGGTAGAGGCGCTGCAATATCTGCAGCCAGCCTGCATTGCAAAGAACATCACGCTTCGCCCCGCATAAACCTGTAATTTGTAATGTGGAAACAGGGATAAAGGAATCGGAAACGACACAGAGCTATGCCGTTATTTATTTATTTATTTATTTATTTATTTATTTATTTATTTCTTGGTACGTATTTTCTTGTCCTCGTTCGCTCGCCTTGCTTTCTTTCTTTTTTGCACGTTCGAAAGTGTGAAACTAATCTTAACCTAAGCGTCCACATCACCATCTTTTTCTGCACAACCGTGTGCTTCTCTTTCTTTCCTTTCTTTTAGTGTACACGCACAGTACGTTGACGTTGAATGAATTTTTTTTTTTCAGCGCTGACTTCTGAAAACTTCACTCGAGAAACAATAATGAAAATGTGAGCATTTGTTGAAAGTCAGCGCCGCGTGCGTCATACCTGGCCCGTGTAGTCTTCATCACGCTATACCTGACAGTCAACGACCGCCAACAGGCCCAACTTCCCAGGTGTACGCCGTGGAGAAGCGTGCGTAAATCTTTCGAATGAAGTTGAAAGGTCTTGTGGGACACACGCAGCGTCACTCCAGCCACGGCGTCCTGCCGCTTGAAAGGCGACAGGGCACTGACGCAGGCGATGGCTGTGCGATTTACGCCACCAATCTGCTTCCCTCTCGGCGGTTGATGCTAGCGATAAACAAGAGGAGCGGCAGCACACCTGGCTAAATGCTATGTTCCTTTGTACGCGGAGCGTTTGACAACGCTGCACTCACGGCGTGCAGGCGAAAGTGTCACGTGGTATTTTCGTGTTTTTTCGCGGGCATCTGCGGTACGCAGGAAAACATAGAAAGTTCGACACTTTAATCGGGCGTTTTGCTAAGCGCTTCAGAACTTTCGAATTGGAATTCTTGGCCTAACTTCATACCTTCAGAAGTTGGTGAATTAATCTTGACCAATTAGGCAATTGCGCAGAATGCAAAATATAGTGTGACTGACTCCATACAGTAGTCTGCAGCATGCATTTGCTCGCGTCGTCTCAGAGTGCGTCGGCACATTTGTAAACTCTGGTGACACCCTGTATATATATATTCTAAAGAAACAGGTGATCGGCCATCATTATTGTTGTTGTTGTTGTTGTTGTCCTATGTGGCCGTGGCACATACCCACAGTGGGGGATTGGCCAAGAATCGGGCGGTTTAATTAGGTGCCTAAAAATAATAATGATAACAAGGGAGTTAACAAATTGGGCGTGTGAGCTTAAAAGTAAACGTTTTGTGTCTGGAGAAAAAAAAATAGATAATCAGATGAAAACCGGGTATAAGAAAATAATAATAATAATAACAATAATAATTAATAATAGATAAGAAATAAAAGAAAGCTATGGTAGGGAGGGAGAACGATCAATCTAACATGGAAAACGATTGGTAAAAAAAAATCGCCAAGCAAACATTTCTGTGGCTGAACCCAACAATGGAGGCTCCAAAAGATAGGATCACAGGCACTGATAAAGTTAGACCAATAGAGCGAAGCGGCATTTCGAGTAGTCGTTTTCTTATAATAGAAAAACGTCTGCAAGACAACAAGAAATGGTCGAGTGTCTCCGCTTCGCCACAGAATGAGCATAATGGTGAGGGGACCAGACCAGACCTGTGGAGGTAGAAGTTCAATGCAGGTATACGGCAGCGCAGCTTCGTGATGGACACTTCAATTTTCCGTGTTCGGCAAAAATCTCTGTTCCAAGGGTGCAGGAGATGTCCGTAATCCTCAGAGTTAGTAATTGCGGAGCCTGATACGGACTGTATAATGATACTCCTGCGAAATCTAGCTGCAGTAACATAAGCAGTCAAAGGGCAGCAAGGAAGAATCGGGCCACTTATCGATGCCTTGGCTAGAGAGTCTGCAATTTCATTAATGATTAGTCCTTTATGGCCAGGCACCCAAATCAAACGCACGCTTCTCAAGTAACCAGGTACCAATGATTGAAATGTCCTCATCACGCGAGAATCACTAGAAGCAGTAAGGGATGAGCACAATGATAAAGAATCAGTGACTATCACGGCTGACGTAATTGATGGTCCTAATTTGCGTAATGCCAGCACCACGGCCATGAATTCAGCTAAAAAAATCGGTATGAAATCTGGCAGCCGAAGAGAAAATGTCCATTAGTCTTCGTCATCAGAAACTTCTTCCTCATCACTCCTCGCGCTCGCTGTCCCAGCGCCCGACGCCAAGTGTCGCTTTTCTTCTTCGTCACTCTCGGCCACGCTGCCGCAAATGTCTCTGGGACAATCTCTTGGACAAAAAAGTTTATTCTATCTAATAAATAGTCTAAGTGTAGGTGGTTAACTACAGTTGCACTCACTCCTTTGAAACGATGGGCGGCTTTCGCCATTGGCGAGGCGGGATATCAGTAGCACTCTCACTTCTCAGCGAAGTGGGAGGAGGGACTCTTTAATTTTTCTAGAGGCTGCTCAGATAAAAAAAAAAATATGCTTACGAAATGAACGAACCAAGATGTCATATAGGCATGCATACGCAAACGTTCGAAAACTATAGCCAAGCTTACTTGCTTTACTCGCGCTATGCTCAGTGAAACTGGAACGCACTGGTCCTCGCGTGCTCGTCTGTATGTACAATGCACATCTACCCGGTATGAAAAGATATGCGGAGTTTTCTTTGCGACAACTGTTCACGATCCAAACAGTTTTTTCAGTCAGGTAACCCGCAACATGGGACATTTATGCATCTACAACACACTGAACCGCTTGTCACAGCAGAACGATTTTTTAACATCTTTATTATAGAGTAGCTATAGAGCGATAAAAGGACAAGATTTACCTAAGTGCCTGGAAGAGTGAAACAAGGAGTTATGTCTGCCGTAATATGTACGACATCAATTTTCGAAGTTCTTGGCTATGTTACGGGGCCAAAACAACCGTTCTTGCTCGCCCACAGGACGTTTACCGATGGAACGGCAGCGGCACCTACTAGCCCATCGCGGTGGCCTTCTACGGGATTGCATTGCAGTGCCTCAGCTTCTGTATGGACGAACGAAGAGGCGGATTCAGATAATACGGAAAAGCAGCACTGCCTGCCCGACTTCTAGACGACACTAGCATATACCATGTACCTGCCTCCACTGCTGAAGGACGCTTTGCTGAACAACGATGACTTCGATGCAACGGTATGCACCTTGCCCTTTGTTGGCTTTAACAATTAAATTATGGGGATTTATGCGCCAAAACCACTTACTGATTATGAGGCACGCGGTAGTGGAGGACTCCGGAAATTTCGACCACCTGAGGTTCTTTAACGTGCACCTAAATCTAAGTACCACGGGTGTTTTGTCATTTCGCCTCCATCTAAATGCGGCCGCCGTGGCCGCGATTCGATCCAGCGACCTCGTACTCAGCAGTCCAATACCATAGCCACTGAGCAACCACGGCAGGTTTTATTTCCTTTATAACATAGCGCAGATTGACTAGCACAGACGTTCATCGGAACGTATGTCAGAACGCATGTAGGCACTAGTGACGACTTCTTGTGGAGCCGGGGTCAACTATGCGCGCGAGTAGCATTGTCGTTTTGAGCGGCTGTTTTCTAAGAAAGAGAAAGCCAAATATCTTCCTGGTGATTATCATCATCATCATCAGCAGCAGCAGCAGCAGCAGCAGCCTGGTTACGCCCACTGCAGGGCAAAGGCCTCTCCCATACTTCTCCAACTACCCCGGTCATGTACTAATTGTGGCCATGTTGTCCCTGCAAACTTCTTAATCTCATCCGCCCACCTAGCTTTCTGCCGCCCTCTGCTACGCTTCCCTTCCCTTGGAATCCATTCCGTAACTCTTAATGACCATCGGTTATCTTCCCTCCTCATTACGTGTCCTGCCCATGCCCATTTCTTTTTCTTGATTTCAACTAAGATACCATTAACTCGCGTTTGTTCCCTCACCCAATCTGCTTTATTCTTATCCCTTAACGTTACACCTATCATTCTTCTTTCCATAGCTCGTTGCGTCGTCCTCAATTTAAGTAGAACCCTTTTCGTAAGCCTCCAGGTTTCTGCCCCGTACGTGAGTACTGGTAAGACACAGCTGTTATAAACTTTTTTCTTGAGGGATAATGGCAATCTGCTGTTCATGATCTGAGAATGCCTGCCAAACATGCTGCTGTTCATGGTCATGTTGAACATCATATGAACAGAGATGATCATATGAACAGAGATGATCATCTGATGTTCAACAGAGTTGAACATCAGATGATCAGATGAACATGCTGTTCAATCTGAACATGCTGTTCAGATTGGACAGCATGTTCATGCTGTTGAATCTGCTGTTCATGATCTGAGAATGCCTGGTGATTATACACCGCTGTAAAAAGGTATGCAAATCAAACAGCTGGAATATATTTAACACAGACGAAACAAATTCGGCAAGCTCTGGCGCTAACAGTGATACTTCCCGCGTCTGCGTCTTACTAGGACAGATCAGTACGTGTCCTTTGTTTTAACCGATATCTTTACTATGTAGCTGTGAGGTCAATCAAGTTTTATTTTCGCCGCAGACAATACATTGTTACTGCGAAAATAGGGGGCCAGAGAAAAAAGCTGCATATGTGCAGCTTGACCAAGCTCTAGCCACCCCTTACAACAGCAGTGACACGACGATTTGTTATCTTGATTCAGTTATATAAACATATCAGCAAATAAACGATAAGACAGTCCGATCACAAATGACAATTACAAGAACAATTAGAAGCATAAGCAGTTTCAATACAGTCAAACAAACAGGTCAAATAAGGTTTTTTAGTAAGGGCCAGAACGTCCACACCTTTCCGGTCTAGCTCATTTAGTGCAGTTGCCAGGGCGTAGTCAAGTTTTTCTTTCCCATAATGGGTGCGCGAGGAGGGAACGTAGTATGGCGGTTGATATCGGAATGGGTAGGAAGTTGTACTTTTCCTGAGATTTGATAATTCTTGGAATAGTTCCGCCCTACCTAATGTGGCGTTTTTATAGGTTCTTAATAATTTGTATTTGTATATATTGTGGATTTTTAGAATTTTATGTTTGTGAAAGAGTGGTTCTGTGTGTTCTAAGAACGGGGAATTTTCTATAGATCTAAGTGCTTTCTTCTGAATAAGGAAGAGTTTCTGCAAGTTCAATGCTGTCGTGTTTCCCCATATTAGCATGCAGTAATGTAAGTGAGAGTTAAAGAGTGCAAAATATAACATCTTTTTAATGCTGACTGGAAAAGTCGGACGGTTCTGGCTTAATACACCGGCGGCTCTGCTTAATTTTGGTAATAAAGTTTTCACATGTTCATTCCAAGACATGTTTTCTGAAAAAATGACACCTAGAATTTTAACAAGCTTTTCTATTTTAATTTTGAATGGCCCGAGAGCAATATGGTCGTCTATATTCTCTAAGGTACCTGGGGTGCGAAACAACACACACTTAGTTTTTGACTCATTAAGAATGAGCCTATTGTTCTGGCACCAAATCTGCAAGTTGTGACAGAACGCACTTCCCTTTTGTCTTACAGTATCAATGTTTTTTCCTTTAACGAGCACCGAGCAATCATCGGCATAAATAACATATGTACAATCCTCATATATTTTTACAATGTCATTAATATAGAAAAGATAGAGAATTGGTCCCAGTATGCTACCCTGTGGAACTCCAAATTCAATAGACCGTAGGTGAGATTTATGCTTATTTACTTCGACGTATTGATGGCGCGCACTCAAGTAAGATTTAATAAGTTGTAGTATTGTGCCACGAAACCCATAATGCTCTAATTTATCTAACAATATTGGATGGTTGACTCGATCGAAGGCTTTGCTAAAGTCTAAGAGTATACCCAATGTCATTAACTTATTTTCAAAATTGTTTAATATTTCTTCCTTCTGAGCTAGAAGTGCTGTCTCGGTGCAGCGTCCCTTTCTGAAACCAAATTGGTAGTCCGTTAAAAGGTTATATTTTCTAGTAAATTTCTCAATGCGAGAATTAATCACTTTCTCGAGTCCCTTAGAGAATACAGGCAAGATTGACACAGGGCGATAATTACCTAAACAATTTTTGTCACCATTCTTGTAGATTACTGAAACTCTTGCTACTTGCATATTGTTTGGAAAAATCCCCGTCGAAAGAGAGACGTTATATATGTGTGTAAGCGCTGGCGCAATTAAATCTATGACGTATTTGATTGGTTTGATTTCTAGATCATCTACATCACGGCTACGGCTATTTTTAAGCTCCTGATATAATGTTGTTACTTCAGCGATGGATGTAGGCAGTAAGTACATTGTGTGGGGTAATCTCGGAATATGATTAGCAGCTTCATGACAGTATGTACTAGTGCCAATTTCAACAAAGAAATCGTTAAAAAGGTTAGCTAATTCCTTTCCACGCACCTTTTTGTTATGTATAACAAGGTTGTCAATCGTGGCATCCTTAGTGCTCTTGTTTCGGTCGACGTCGTAAGGCCTCCGTCGCTAAGCGAAGGAATGTAAGGTGAACCTGGGTTATAGTAAACGACAGATCCGAAATAATAATTTTGAATATATTAGGGTTGAGCATGTTCGATGGGGGCGAAATGCGAAAACACCCGTGGTATTTAGATTTAGGTGCATGTTAAAGAACCCCAGGTGGTCGAAATTTCCGGAGTCGTCCACTACGGCGTGCATCATAATCATAAAGAGGTTTTGGCACGTAAAACCCCATAATTAAACAAAAATTGAGCATGCCGGAAAACGATGTTAAGGACGCGAGACATAACCAGCTTCGCAATCAAGGGAGTATGTTGATGCAACGAAATACAAAGGCGCTTATAAAACGGATTGGTGGACTTCTGCTGGTGCTGACGCTTTGCAAGGCGACGTTTTCTCTTTATTACCCTAAGACACAGAATGAAGCGATGACGCGATTGCCGGTCCACAGTTGTCTCAGTCGAACGCCTTCAGAGGACGTGTTCACGAATGGCGACTTCGTTCCCGCCATCCCCATTGATGCGCGAAAAGTCAACGCAAAGCGAATTGACGTAGGAATCAAGTCGACATGAAGTCGTCGAACTCTAGATTTCAAATGAACTTGACATTTGATCTCAAATGACGTTGACATTTGATCTCATATGAACGCTAGCAGCATTTTAATCGTAACTGTCAAAGGGCTAATATCAAAGTGTGTGGAATCCATTTGCCACGGATTATTAAAGTCGCTCGAGGCTAGCCAAATGCGTGGCATATTTATCTATTATTTCAATAAAAAAAACATTAGTATTGTGCTGCATGACATTTTCATAAAAATTTTGAGATTTGCTATGAGCCCCGAGCGTTATTGTGCTCGTGGGTGGACAGAATATGTCAACTGTCCACCCTCGAGCACAATAACGCTCGGGGCGCATAGCGAATCTCAAAATTTTTATGAAAACGTCATGCAGCACAATACTAAAGTTCTTTTTATTGAAATAATAGATAAATATTCTGCAGTTTTCTAGAAACGATATCCATCTAAACGCATTCAACGCTTATTATTACCTATGCTGCTTCTCTTAGCATCCATAAGCGCTCATATTAAAACTTTGTTTCACACCTCCAGCCCTTTCAAGTTGTCACTCTTATGGCAATAGTAAGGAAAGTCGGTCGAGTTAGTGGATGCTCATATTTAGTAAGCATCAGAGCTGCCAGCGCTTGTGCTGCAATCCTCTGTTCTTCTTCCTTGTCTAGGTAGCGCTACTGCTTGTCAAATTTGAGCGCTACTACTGCATTCCATTTGCTTGAAAAAGATTTTCTCCATCATAAACATTAGGAGAAATAATGGCAACGAAACGTTTACAACGTTGCAGAAACAAGCATGTTTCCTTACTGGGTGCTTTGAGACTCACTGCTTCAACTGTTCCGAACGCGAATATCCCACAGGAGATATTGAACTATGCTACCTTTGACCAGGCGTGCTATCTTGGCCGATGCAGAGCGACAGTTTCCGCCTATTCGCACTTGACAACCGATGTATGGCTTTTCACATACCAAGTGGTCTTTACATGAAATTGGCAAGCGGCTTCTAAAAAACAAGAAAATTAAATTAACAGCCTGCGCCACTAAAGTATCGTAGTGTGTACATTTGATTTGACCCGCCGTGGTTGCTCAGTGGCTATGGTGTTAGGCTGCTGAGCACGAGGTCGCGGGATCGAATCCCGGCCACGGCGGCCGCATTTCGATGGGGGCGAAATGCGAAAACACCCGTGTACTTAGATTTAGGTGCACGTTAAAGAACCCCAGGTGGTCCAAATTTCCGGAGTCCTCCACTATGGCGTGCCTCATAATCAGAAAGTGGTTTTGGCACGTAAAACCCCATAATTTTCTTTTGTGTACATTTGACAGACGTAATCACGCGCCCATGAATCAAGTTCGTCCGAACTTTGCTTTTCCTAAAACTTGTAAAATTTTGCAAATACGATCGCCACTGTCCTGCGTACAATGTGAGAAAAGGCATAACACACCTAATCTGCAATTGAAACTTCTTTGCAGTCCATAATTCCATACTGATGGTCGTACTCAGTGTCGCTCAAGCGCCACACCTTCGCCTACAACATGTACTTGGACCATGGGCTAGTGTCCCCTTTGCGCCCCATGTTAATAAGATGTTTTTTAACTTTTCGGCGATACGGAAGTATATGCTTTGTATGTTGTATGGTGTGCGCGTCGGGTGTCGTAACTGTCATATGCCGTAAGATCTGGCGTTAAAATTGGGAGGTTTCTAGAGTTCTCCGCAAGTCTCTTCATTAGCGGAAACGTGCAGATATCCATATAGATCTGTATATGTAGGAATTCCTACGTATGAGCTCATTCTATCGCCTGTATCCGCGTGCAATGACGAAGCCGAAGCATCGATCCGGTGTCGTCGGACGAGATCAAAGCCTGCGTCGGCGGTCTTCTGCGCTCCGCTGCTCACTTATTGCTCATGGATATCATGTGTAACTACTTCACGAGTAAACAGCGGTTGCCCGCTTGTCTAGGACATGAGCGACAAAATGATACTTTCGAACGGAAGGGACGATGACGTTATAACCTCTTACGGTATGCCGATTTCATTCGGTGTTCATTTGTACACGTTCATTTGTAGATGATTTGTCCGCATATTATTAATGCAGAACCTGTATTTACGCTTTCGCTCTATCGCCTCTCTGGTAGAAGTATTCCCAAAAAGCTTGAGCACGAACTCATTCGTAGTCAATCATGTACGATGATGAAACGAGGGGCAATTCCTAGTCACCTTGACGTGCGCGACTGCAAGAGCGCTGTTGTTGCGCACCCATAGGTGCTTGGTTCCAAGCGGCGTGTCTTGTGTTCTCCTGCGCCTTTTGATAGGTAGACTTGGGCTCCACGGGAACATGTTGGATAACGATGACCTCCTCGGCTGTGTTGGTCGCTTCAATTTTCTTGAGCAAGATGCCGCAGAGTACGGCGGGAAGGGTCGCGCTTTCAGCCAATGGCTTCCCTGAGAACCGCAGCTGTGGTACCGGGGGCACAGCAACTATGTCATATCCGTGATCTATGGGCATGTCGGGAGTCTGGAGTGGTAGAACGTCTAGTATCAGATGAGTCGGTGCCCCACTGCACCTTATCATTGATGAGCGTGAAGGCCGGGTAAAGGACTGCTGTGGTTTAGAAGGCGTCTCGGTCCCTTGGGAACCCTGTAGGGCTCAAAGTAAAGTGGCGAAGGTTTACTGCACCATCCTCGATGGTGAGCCGAACTTCGCCAAAGAAGGGGTTACTCTTGACCATCAGAAAATAATATTCGGCGTGTGCTATCGTCCTCCATCTTCTCTACGCTCGTTTATTACCGACCTTCATGACGAACTTAACATAATACACACCAGATTTCCATCGGCTTCCTTCTTTTTACTAGGTGATTTTAACTTTCCAAATATTTCTTGGGTTACCCAGCCTCCCACCCTATCTCAATCTTCATCCGATGCCAGTGATTTTCTTGGTTTATGCTCTATTTTTTCACTTACCCAATTAGTCACTAACGCTACCAGAATCTCTGTCAACACAGCCAACACTTTAGATTTGATCCTAACCAATCGAGCCGACTTTGCTTCAGCCATCACCTATTTACCTAACATAAGTGATCACTCTTTGTTCATTTTCAACATTAACACTGCCTGTACTAAACCTGCACGAAAGAAAAAGACCATACTAGATTATATTAGAGCAGACTTCAATGCCATTAACAATGAATCCAGTTTTTACTCAAAAATTCTTCAGAAACTTTAACGAACGCTCTGTGCAAACTAACTGGGATATGTTCACGGTCATAGTTCACGAACTAACTGAAAAATATGTTCCAAGACGCACCATCACTTCTAATCCTCAAGCCCCATTGTATACGGCCCATATAAGACGCCTATCTAACAGAAAAAAACGCCGATATCGTACAGCCAGGCTATCACAATGTAACGCACACTGGGACGCATACAAGACTGCCGCTGATGCGTATATAACTGCGCTTAAGCAAGCAAAAGATAACTTCCTCTCTAACACTTTACCATCGATGCTATCTACCAACATTAAAATATGTTAGCGCGTCATCAACCCGCCTACCGAAGAATCTATTAACTTAACTGACGCGTCAGGTGACCCTATTCCGGCTCATTTTTGCGCATCAGAACTTAACGAAACTTTTGTCCTGAACTTCTCGCGCACATCAAACACCAAACATCCCGTTCCACTGCGGTATAATTTCCCAAGTGTGCCTCAAATTTTCATCGATTCATCCGGCGTTGCTAAACTTATTGATGCCCTAAAATTCCATTCGTCGCCCGGTTTTGACTGCATTCATGCTAAATTTCTAAAGAATACAATTGTCTACAGTTCCTTAATACTAACAAAGATATCAGCAGACTCTCGATAGTTCCACTCTGCCAACACAATGGAAAGTCGGGAAGGTGGTTCCATTATTCAAGTCAGGAAATAGAACATCCCCTATAAGTTATCGCCCCATCTCGCTCACTAGTACTTGTTGCAAACTATTAGAACATGTAATCTTCACTAACCTTGTGAACTTTCTCGAGTCTAATTCATTTCTTACACCTGCACAGCATGGCTTTCGTAGGTCATTTTCTTGCGAAACACAACTTGCCAGCTTCACTATCAAACTTCACCATATTTTAGATCGCGCATCAGAAGCTGACTGCATTTTCCTAGATTACTGGAAAGCATTCGACAAGGTATGTCACCGCTTATTATTTTTAAAGCTAACCCAACTGAATATCGACTACAATGTTCTGAAATGGATTGAATACTTTCTTCTTAACCGATCGCAGTTCACTTACGCTAACAAATTTTTTATTTATTTATTTTATTTATTATTTTTTTTATTTATTTCATACTGCAGACCTAAAACAGGTCCAAGCAGGTGGTTAAATACAACAATACTACAATGGATTATTCAATCAAATACGGTGGTAAGACACAACAGTAATACAATGAGTCAATCAATCGAAACGGGCAACAACGAGTTATTCCAGTGTGTTATAGTTCGGGGAAAAAAAGAATACTTGAATGCATCCGTCCGTGCAAAATAAGGTGTTAGTGAATTCGGATGATGGTGTCGAGTAAGTCGAGATTTTAACTCGCCTTTCAGCGAAGTTTACTCAGGCGTGCCACAAGGGTCAGTGCTTGGACACCTTTTATTTCTTATTTACATCAGTGATCTCCCTTCCATTCTATCATCTAACATTCTTTTGTGTGCTGATGACTGTGTTGTTTTCCGCGAAATTAAATCCCCCGGCGATGCTAACAGTCTTCAGCGTGACCTCTCTAACATTTCTCTTTGGAGTAATGAATGGCTTACGGAACTTAATAATAATAAGTGCAAAATTATGCGAATATCAAAAAGTGCCAACTCTACGCCTGTATACTACCTAAATAAGGTTGCGTTAGAAGCGGTTACTTCATATAAATACCTGGGTGTTCATATTTCTGCTGACCTTAACTGGACGCGCCATATTGAATACATTACTAACAAAGCTAACCGCATGTTGGGCTACGTGCGCCGTAACTTTTCCAAAACTCCATCTTCTTTGAAATTACTGCTTTATAAAACACTAATACGTTGTAATTTGAAATATGCCGCCGCGATATGGGATCCGCATCATGAAAAACTGATAACCTTACTTGAGCTGGTTCAAAATAACGCTGCTCGTTTTATCCTTTCCAACTTTAACCGTACCGCAAGTGTAACAAGCATGAAAACTAATCTTTCTTTGCCTCTTCTAGCATCCCGCCGGCAGACAATTCGTTTGAGCTTTTTTCATAAACTACACCATCACCCCATGCTACGCGATTTCCTCATTTCGTACCCCAGATACATATCAAATCGCATTGACCATCGTCACAAAGGTGACATTGAAACATGTAACACTAGAACTGCATTTCAGTCTTTCTTGTCTCGCACATCACGCGAATGGAACCGCCTTCCCGCAGATATCGTCGACATAATTGATAACCAGCATTTTCGTTCTGCACTAGCTAACATTGTATAACAGGAGGATGATAATACTTGTTCTGTAATATGCATTGTATTTATTTATGTATTTCTGTTTTGTAACCAGTCCCCTCTTTAATGCCTTTGGCCCTGAGGGTTCAATAAATCAAATGAAAAAGCAGCTCCCAGAATTAGGTCGGTGGGCAGGTCCTTAAAGATGGGATCCGCGGCCAGGAACGTGCTTCTGGATTCAGTGCGGAGCTGAAGGTAGCTCAAGCGGCCCAACAGACATCACGGTGAGACCGGGGCAGGCAGGGGTGTCTCGGTCCAGGACTGCAGTACGACTGCGGCATGACATCGAAGCTGCGCCGTACACTCAGCTCCAGGGTACACAAAAGCAGGGATTTGCCCTATGTTGCCGACGCGTACCGCTGCGTTGGAAGCGGCCGCCCTTGGTAACAAACGGCTAGAGATCGGGCTTGCGGGCAGTTCTCGTAACCATGTCCTTGGCGTCCGCACGGATGCATCCCAGGCGCGAGGTGGTGGACTCCGTAACGGATGTGCAGTAACGCCCATATACGGCCTTACGGTCTCCTGCAACTCCACCGCTCGCCGGACGAATGCCTGGAAATCATGTTCGACTGGCTGCACAAAGAGAACGGCCGCGTGCGTCGAGTCGTGCATACCGTCGACGACATACTGTCTGGCTGCCGGAGAAGTCCAAGCCGGACTACAAGCTTCCACGAGTTGTGCTTTGTCGTAGAAGCAGAGTGCGACGTCCTCGCTCTCGGCGTGCCGGCGCCGAGAAAATCAGAACAACTCGCTGTTCAAGATAACAAGACTTCATCATGCGCTGACTGTCAATAATCTTGAAAAGTCGTCACATCCCTGGAGTGGAAAATCGACGATCTGGAAAATCGCTCCAGCAGACCAAACTTAGTACTCTACGGCGTGCCAGAAGACAGCCATGAAAACAGTGCCTCACTCGAAGAACCACTTAGTAAAAATGTTTGAAAGGAATCCTTGAAGATTAATCCCGTACCTGTTGAAAGACTTCATCGCATAGGAAAACCATGATCAAAGAAATACCGGCCCGTAATTTTCAAATTAGTCGATACCGGGGACAAAACGAGAATCCTAAAAAATTGCTACAAACTTAAGGGTTCATCCTATTTCATTGGCGAAGATTTTCTGTCCGAGTACGTCAGATTGGAAAAAGAACTATGGAACGCAGCCAAGGCAAAAAAAGGAAGCCGGAGATAAGATTGCTTTAACTTTTGAGAAACTGCGTATAATAGGTGAATTCTACATATGAGATGAGGAAAAAAGCACAATTGCCGAAATCCCGTATTACTTTGTGGCGTCACGTGAAAAAACGACACCAACGACTCACGGGCACCTCGCCTCAGACCTATCCATGCACAACAGTGGCCAAAATAACATTCGCAAACACATGATAGGCCACGTAACATTCGTACGTGGCCTATCACATAAGTTACCCTCACTTGAATCTTTTCTGATCGCGGCCAACCCAGATTTCCTAGCTCTCACTGAGACGTGGCTAAACAACGATCTGAAAGATTTCTAAACAGCCATATCAAACTACTCGGTCATACACAAAGATAGGATAATGTCGAGAGTGTTGAAGCAATTTTTTGCCGATTACTTTGCCCTTCTCACCCTAGCGTTGTTGTATGTGTCTATCGTAGCCCATCGTAACATATAGATACCTTAAAGGGAAGCTGGAAGGTTTTCCAGAAAAAATGAGTGAAGAGCAGTACGCCGTGGTTTTCAACCCTCTGAATTCGAATATCGCGTCGAAATGGAAAGAAAGCGCAAACATATTTTATTTCGACGAAAAGTGCAGCAGCAGACACGCCCAGCTCGCGCGCCTCGTTTCCGCCTGTGATTGGTCGGGCGCCTCGTGACGTCAACAATGGTGTTCGTCCGGACCGACTGCTGCCGCTACACACGAAGCACGGTGCAAAGCAGTTTGGTGGTGTTTTGCTGAGACGGTCATGGAAATTTTCGAGAGCTTGCGTTTCCCTGAGGAGTTCGGCGTTAAGTCCAAACTCTACGAGAGCGACTTTGCGCGCGACGGTGACGGGCGACGTCTTAGAGCGACAAAACGGGCTGTGGCTTGAGCAAATCGCTCAGTGTTGTCGCTCGATCGCTCGTTTCTAGAAATCTAAAACTCGTCGCTCGTCGCCCGGAAATGCTATGAGCGACTAGCCAATCGTGCGAAGCCGAAACTGGATGTACATAACTCAAATACTGCTGTTTGTCGCACGGAACGAGCAAACTATTGAATGTTACACGGGCATGAATAAGAACCTAGTGCAAGACCTTCAGAAATATTTTATGCACCTTCTTCAGTAAAATACATAAACTTAAATTGATAAAGCATGCGTCACGCTAGTTTCGGCGCGTATATTGCTGCCCTCATTCCGGGAAGTCGTCGCTCAAAGCCGTCGCTCGCGTGGAGTTCGGCTTGCAGACGACGAGTGAACGCGACAGCCATCGCCTCGCTTGTAGCGCTGTCGCTGTCGCGTGCAAGATCACTTGTAAGGGGTTTATACTTGTACATACTACACGTACGTACATACTTGTACATACTACATGTACGAGCCGATTGCGAAGAGCCGGCCTCTCCAAGAAGCAAAAAATGCTGGTGCAAGCACTGCTTTCCACGCGAACGAAGGCGAAGTGTTAGCATCTCCTTGTGTTGGAAATGTTCTTTGGCGAGTATGTTTTTTGCTAAGCTGCATTCAGCGTTCCAGTGAGTACGTTTCCGGGCAAACAACTGTAGTATTATGTTCCTGCATGCTTCCTCGTAGAACGTAAGCGGTGATGCGATCTTCAGCATTTGTGCGCTGCCCCAAAGCTGTCGGCAATCTACACAGACGGTTTAAACGCGGGAAAAGTTTACCGGCTGTTGTAGCACGTGTAGTATAGAACCTTCATCAGCGCGCCATCCGCACGCTACTCGTAACCGGCGAATTCCGTCGGCTACGTGAGATGGTCGGTTTCTTATGTGTGCGAGAGAAGGGGGAGTGCAGCGTCTTGGCGTGAGCAGGCTTTCCAACACATGCAAACTTTACGCTTGCACTGCGTTATGGTAGCTGCATGCAGGCTGTTTCACAACACACGTGCGAATAGAAAATTCGGGGCACTTGGCGATGAAACCTGCGTCAAGGGTGGGCGATAAACATGCACCTTCCGTTCAGCTTGCTAACTATTTTTTTAGGAGAACCCAAAGCACGCATTATTGATAAACTCCGGTAGTAATCGTCACGGAAGTGGTTAGAGCACAACACTTGTTCTTGAGCGCTAGAAGTTGTTTCGCTTCACAGCAGCCTCCCACTTAGCTGAAAGCTTCTTGTCTTGCAGGAACTAATGGAACATCGGAACATCGTCGCGGCCGCTGGTGTTCGTGCAAGCGCAGGCTGCACAGAACGCCGGCATGATCGGCCTACAAGTTCAATTGATGCTGCGCACGTCAACTACCACTCCTATATACACACAAATAAAGGAATGTAGGGTCGAGCGAAGCAGATTAGGACGGCACGCACGCAGAAATAAGCCCGGTCAGGCACGGTCGCGGAGGCTGCGAAGGAGCGGAACACCAGTGTTGACGTCACTACGCCGCCGTTTCCGGTCTCCGCTCGCATCGTCAGCGTCAGCAGCAGCGAGCGGTGCTCGACGGGGGGCGGAGCTACGGCGCAATTTTAACCGACGATTTCGTCGCTCCTAACTGAAAAATCCCCCCCAAAATTTTGCCTTCATGGTTTATAAGATTCCCCCATCCGTATATGAGCGTCTTATTGAATTCGACAGACTCTTCAGCTTCCTATTAACATTCTTGCACATGTACATGCTTCGCCGTCTACAAGGACAAGATTACTATTGCTAGGTGACTTCAATCTACCCGATATGGACTGGTACGCTGTGACTTATCGCTCAAAATTGTCAGACCTAATTTTCGATATAATGTTCTTTTAACCTCACTCAAATACTAGATCAACCTACTCGCGTTCAAGGGTCTAGCTCTGCTTTTCTAGATTTAGTATTTCTAAGTGATCGCGCCCATTAAAATTTAACAGACTCTTGTTGACGGGTTGGCAGACCACAAGATATCGCTCTGCAGTATCCCAGCAGGGTACAATACTGCTACCCATTAAACCACGTCTACCTATTTCAATTTCAACTCTGCTGATGACACCAGCATATCGGATCACTTAAGTTTTGAATTTTCTTTTTTCAAAGACCTACCAGACGACATAAATGTGGACATTGAAGCACTGTGGCAGCGATTCAAAGTAACTACATCTTTTTGCATCCGTAACTTCTTGCCGATTAAAACAAGAAAAACAAACAAGTAGAACCCGTGGATTATTCTGGATATAATTCACATGAACCAAGATGTAAAACGCCTCAGAATATCACAAAAAGCATCCGAACCAGGTTACCAGTACCACTCTGAATAAAACCATCGAAATCTTAAAATCGAAAGTAAGGAAGACAAAGGATACTTAATTTAAATATTTCCATACCAACTTTCTGAGAACTTCCCCTCAAAAGTTTTGGAACTATCTAAACCCCAAAAAAAAGGTTCCACCAGCACACTAACACCGGAAGCTAGTAAAGCGAGAGCAAATTCATTAAACTGCTATTTTCAATTAGTCTTCACTATCGATGACGAAAGTACACCAGATGTTTCGGCAACCTGCAGCAGTATAATATAGCCAATCACACTAGATGAGGCTGGAATGCTCACTCTACTACTAAACTTAGATCCAAAAAAGGAACTGCACCTGACAATATCCAAAATCATTTCTCAACGCGAGACGCAGAATGGGTAGCGAAATACTTGTGTCTCATCTTCAATGAATCGTTGTTAACGTGCTCCCTTCCTGCTTTCTGGAAAAAAAGCTAAAATAATTCCTGTGTATATATCATTAACTAGCACGATATGTAATATTCTCGAAGATATCATCATCAAACACAGAACGCTGTACCTTGAGCAAAAATATGTTTTATCACCTTTTCAACACGGATTCCGCCGGGGGTTATCTACAGTCACCCAACTAACAGAACTTATCCGGGACCTATCCTCAAGTATCGATCCCCAAAAGCAAATAGACCTCATCATACTTGACTGCTCCAGATCATTCCATAGAGTATCCCATCAAAAATGTTTAGGTAGCTTCATTTGACAATAGTCGACGGACCAATTACGAAATCGCTTAAATACTATCTCTCTAACAGGACTCAGCTTGTCGAAGTGAATCACGAGTGTACAGAAATTACCACGTTTACCTCCGGTGTTCCACAAGGTAGTTTCCTTGCCCCAATCTTATTTCTAATATTGATTAATGGTCTGCCTGGTATTGTTTGCACTAACATAAGACTATTTGCTGGCGATTCCATAATTTATCACGAAATCAACTCGACCGGGGATTACAATATGCTAAATCATGTGCTAAAATCTATAACAGACTGGTGTTGCAACTGGCAAATGAGTCTTAACCTAACCAAATCAGCCGTCATGTCTATTACTAGAAAGCAGAACGTCTCGGTATACCCTTACGCAGCTGGCAGCACTACATTGACAATTGTTAACGAATATATATATATATATATATATATATATATATATATATATATATATATATATATATATATATATATATATATATATATATATATATAATGTGTGTGTATGTATGTATATCTTGGCCTAGTAATATCAGACAATCTCAGGTGGGACGTTCGTGTAAATGCCGTAAAATCTAAAGCTTTAAAAAGATTTTCTTCCTGAGAAGGCGCCTCCTTCAAACTACTTCAGAAATTAATATATTTGCCTATACCACATTCGTTAGACCTATCCTAGAATGGTCAAATGTCTCCTGGTTTCCACATACTAATAAACTAATAACCATGCTAGAGAGAGTGCAGAGAAAGGCAAGGAGATTTATTTACAACAATTACAACCTCACTGCCTCTCCATCCCGACTAACTCATAGAGCCGAATTACTCACTTTATAAAATCGTGCCACACTTGCTCGTCTGAAAGTAATCTAACTACTCACAAGATGTTGCTTATATATAGCTGCCGCTACTTCACTAAATCTGAAACTAGACAAACACTTCATAATCATGCCCATTGACTACAAACTTACCGTTTTAGCACCGACTGTTTTTGCTTTTCATTCTTTCCACTCGCAACCAGAAAATGGAACAACTTACCTTCACAGATTATCCTTTGTCCATTACTAGAAGCCTTTTTACAATCTGATGAGAATCACCTACATGCCCTGCAGACATTAGTGGTCCACATTATTTCTTTGTGTAGCAAATACCATTAAAAAACTTTTTAGTAATTATTGGTTTCACTAAATCATGCTTTTCTCTGTAAAAATTTATAATGCACAAGAACAATATGTAACCTAATCCGCTTTGTACCACACCTATATTTGTCCATATTGATGACGTACTCTTGATGACCAATATTGCATCTTGTCCATGAACAACAGCATTGTAGTACTTTCGCAACGCCACAAGAAATTAGTCTGCCTGTATACTCACTCTTCGATTAGTATTTATTTGTATTGTACTTACGTTTCTTGCCCTCCCTTCAATAATCCCTGCTTGGGATTGGCAGTGTTTTTAAATAAATAAATAAATGAAATACCAACTATAGCTGAGTGAGTACATGATCACTCCCGCTCGAATCGACAAACGTATTGCCAAGCTATGCCTCTATGAACGCCTAGCGAGAGGCTAAATTCAATTTTGTCATGCGTTGCGCGACAGTGGTCACCACCCTTGCAGACGAAACGTGCATGATCGCGGGATGGCTACTTTGCACAACAGAACCAAATCTCAGTACGTAAGGTTCTGCGGTAGTACGGTCGCAAAGGTATGCGAAATAGCATGACACGTTTTTTTTTTTTTTTGTTACGTGCAGTTTTAGCAAGGGAGCCCCGACGCCGACAGAACTAGGAGACGTTTCATGTATATTATCTTACACAGTATCCTTCATCAGCCGACTTAACTATTGCGCTGCCATAAAAATCAAACCAGTTTACTCGGCCAGACGGCCGGCATGTATACCAAAGCCGGGGACGTAGAAGAAGAAAGTTTACGCAGTCCCCCGCACAAACCCAGTTTTTATTACATCATCTCCACCATAGGCCCGCTTCAATATCGCACTGTCTTCATAATCGGTCCAATTTTTTATCACATCATCTCTGGGATCGGCGAGTGTACTAAGAGAGATCGCCAAGCTTTCCATGGTTAGGCGTGTCGGCGAAGAAAGCTTTCGTTTTAAAATTACAAATTTAATTAATTTGCTTCGTAGCCAAGCATTTGCCCTAGAACAACAAAAATTCAATCCAGTCCGAAGGAATAAACACCCAGTACCATGTTTTATAGCACCCTAATACATGGTCTTGGTTTTGTTCTCGCAGATGTCCGCTGCACTGAAATTTCTGCAGAAGAAAGAAAAAGAGTTCGAAATACAATTTTCGTGGTTAATGAGAGAAGCACTGCAAGATTTACTTTATTTTTACGTATTTTGAAATGCTGTCAGCCCTACATTGAGGTTCATAAGCGAAAAGGAACCAAAATTAAACGTAGTCACTTTAGTTAGGGCAGACGTGAACAAACAAATGCGACATGTCGTTTGTTGAAGTCAGTAAACATGCTCCTGAGATGCACAATCGAATGCACTTCCTTGAACTTTGGTCGAAGTAGTGCTGCCCTGGGTATTACATCGATTCATCAAAGCAACAAGCCGGCGTCTATTATGCAGCAGTTGGTCCGTCCTTATCGGAGTCTGACACTCTACATGCGCAGACAAGTATATCTACGGCTGAAGCCTAAGCACTATTGTCGGCTGTAAAATACATCAAGCAATCAAAAGTAGAAAAGACAATTATGTTTACAGATTCTCTAAACGTTGTTAAGGCTTTAGTATCGCTACAAAAACATACAAATCCTCCAATTATTCACCTTTATGCACTCCTTCACACTTTTTATGCATGTACTGAACGTGTCACAATATTCTGGATGTATCGGCACATAGCATCGAGGGTAATATGCTCGCCAACTTAAATCACCGCATCCAATGCAACAAAAGATTTCAAATCTTCCATAGCTGTTGCCGCAATAGATTTGAAACATTTCGTTAAAAAAAATTAAGTGGCTATTGACAATACTTGTGCGACGCCCAAACCCCGAATAAGCTTCATCTAATTAAGCCACAATTAAGCACTTCCCCGTCAATATTAAAACCACGACAAACCGATGTGCTGTTATGTCGGCTAGGAATAGAACGCACATTGGTTATACCCACAACTTCTCGTTGACTGATGATGACCTTCCTACACGTAGCAGCCGTGGTGAAAGGCTGGCCGTCATCCACGCCCTTGTGGAGGGACAGAAAGCAGAAATCGAGTGGAAGAAACCCTTTCCTTTAGCATATCGGCACAGTATCCCAATACACCCACCGAAGTTTCTAGGCAGAAACCCATCATTCGACACCAAATCTGTTTTAATTTTTTTTTCAATGGCGTTCTTACGTAGCAAATTTTCAGTCCCAAAGTTACGTAGGAGAGGCTGAGGCTACTGCTGCGTTAGGAACACCTAGTGCAGCACGTGTCTCCAGTCACTTTCATGCATTCAAGGACCTTGTTGAGGCACTAGTATTACGTTCACCAACGCCTTTTATCCCATCATCCCTGCGTAACAAAATATTTGTTCATAGCTCATATCTCTGGTCACTGTCACTGTTTAAACTTCTATATATTTTACACAAGTTACAGCGACTGATTTTAGGCCTATATAGAGCCATGCTACGCCTACCATTCACAGTGCATTTCTCCATTTCATAAACGATTAATTCAAAACCCATTACCGCGTGTATAGCGGTAATGGGTTTAGTAATAGCGGTAATGGGCACTCGTGACGGCGAGGCGGACGTCACGAGTGCGCCTCGCCGGAGTTTCCATTGGCGCATTCATATCTCCTACTAATACCACCTGGCTCGGTTTCCTGAGCTGATTATTATCGCTTCTAATCCAATCATTCAATTCTCTATCTCTGCTGTCAATAACTGTCCATAAGTAAGTTACTCCTAGCCACATCTTTTTGCCTTCCCATGTGCCACTAATCCTTAAATGCTTCTTACATGCATACTTCACATGTTTTCACTTCATACCTAGTCTAATTATCATGCCTACACCTGCGAATGTCTTTCCCCTGGCATTCGGTTGCACCCCTCCCATAAAAAAAAATTTAATAGCAGGCCGCTGCTCCAAATCTCGCAGATGCGTTTCGGTCAAGGCGTACACGCTAATAGCTTGGTCATGCAGCTCCGTTTGAATTTCCGCCCATTTTTTCTGTTTGCAACCACCCTGTCTGTTTATGTAACAATCTTTAACAATCTTTACCGTCTCTGTACTTCTCTCTCCTGCGTCACTGTCTCACTCTCTGTGGTTTAATTCTATTCCTTGGTGGTGTGTCGCTACATTCAATGCTTAATGTTCTTTACTGATTGCCGGGAGCAAGCATAAAAAGGCTACTACTGCCCGTGCCTCGAATCGATGTCCAACCGGTGTTGTTACACAATCGCTAGGATGTATGCCGTCGCGCACAAAAGCGGCTTCGTGGCCTGCTCAGTTCACTTCTCGGTTAATGTCGACGACCGCAAAACTCATTGCCTTAGCTAGCGTCCGAATTTCCCCGCTTACTGCAAGCACTGCCCTTTCAATTAAATATGCCGTTCAGGGTGCCTCTTCGTGGAGACCTCGTGCACTCGCTATCACGGTTACTATATAAGGGCGATGTTGTGCGCGTCTCTGGCTGTCGTTGTGTGGCCGGCTTTGTGGCATCTCATTCTGTGTGAGCAAGACGTGTTATGTTGTTCGTGTGTTTGAGCTATCCCCTTTGACGCTACGGTCGGGAAACAGCACGCTGCACCCACGTCCTGGCGCCCAACGCATTGTCAGCATCCCTTCTGTAACGTTGCATCAAAATGAATGTCAATTTCCTGGCGATCGTCTTTAAACCTGCGCTAATAATATCGGTTCCAAAGTGGTGTCCGCATGTTCGCACTACATATATACGCCCTGCCGAAGTTAAGGTATCAGCTGAATATGCACCGCTCTCTACTGTCGCCTCCTTCTCTCTTCGAAATTTTCCCGCCACTTCGGTCATGCCCTTTCAGCGGCTAGCCTAACAAAAAGTTCTGCCGGCATAGTGCTGTGCAGAAAGAGAGAGAGACATAATTTATTAGAAAAGCAGAGAGGTCGGCCTGAGCTAGCATGGTCTGGCCTGTTACTCTGCGTAGGGGAAAAAGGAAAGGGGACAAAAAAGAATGATGAAAGAGGATGATCAGGACAGGAAGAAGGGGTGCATATATACACTAACACAGCGGTTTCCTTAATGCCTTGTGTCTAGTCCGGTTATTTTCAAGTAGTTGAGAGCAGCCCTTGTAGGTATTGATGCTACTGTATGGTCGCACATTTCACTACTGTTGTGCAAACATACGTGAGAGTGCGCGAAAATGCAGATGCTTTATAAAAAACTGATAACGGGAACTTGGCGGTCAGTCTTACCCACACTTGAGGTTGCAGTCGCTCCTATGGAGGAAGAAGTTACTTATGTTCTTCCAATGTTTCGGATATCCGCAAGCCGAGTAATTTTGGCATTTCATCAAGGTCAGATTGTAAAAGAACACCGGAAATCTACGATTTGAGATTGTGATCGTTGGCACGGTGTTTGCACCGTTGGTTTCGTTGCAAGTGTTTATCGGCTCTCCCAGACATAGCTCTGCACCCTGACCTAAATTTGTGGAAAAGAAAGGTTACCAATCTGTCATCACAGATTTGCGCAGATACAAGGAACATATTGAAGTCAATGTGAAGCGATGCGTTCGTGAAGCGTATAAATAAATGATATATAACTTAATTCGATTCAAACAATTCTCTTTATTTTAATGACAATACAACGTGCAATGTCTTTTTGCACCACTCCGGCACCAACTTTAACGTAATTCAACGTTTATATTTATGCACCCCTGCACACGCTCGTAAACGTAGGCAACATTAAGCACTATAAAATGAAGCAAGTGGAAAGTGCAGATGTGTGACACCGGCAATTTGCAAAACGTTTTTCATCGCTGTTCTCTCAACAGCACCGCAGAGTACACGTCATGCATTACAACATCGAGAAAAGATATTGATAGCGGAAAAACGCAGGCAACGACTTTCCACAAAAAACACGCTAGCGTACTTTTTTTTACTACTAGCTGGCCGACGTACCCATGAACGTGGAACCGGGGCGGGCTAGCCAAGGAAAATTTCCCTTTATTAAAGAGAGCACCAGCGGTGTCAGAAGGCTGGCTGCTTGAGCATGGATGCACTAACCTCCGTGAAACGTTTTAACCCACGGATATAGAACGCCGCACAAAGACCGTAAATCTTAGCTTAACAAAATATGGACTCATTGAGCTAAGCGTGGTCATTGTCTTTCTTTACTGCCGGGAATGTGATTTTTTACAGCGCAGCTCTTAGGCGCCCGTTCCTGCAGCGAGCGTCGGCATCGTCCCTCGGCGTCGTCGTAACTGACGGAACGAGCAGAGCAAACGATGAAAGAGCGAATGTGGAGCGCGTATGAAAGACAGCGATAGCGAAGAGAGTGCGAGGAGGAAAGCGGAGGAGGAGGGTGCAGCGGAACCATGAGGCAGAAATGGGAGGAGGATATGGCGAAAGCGTCAGAAGAAAGGCGTAGTGCCGCGCAAGACGAGCTTTGCAGTGACAATGGCCACGAGGTGGCACCAGAGTTGCCCGCGTTGCAACCCCCTCATCTGTTCACCGATGACGCCACCGATACCACATATGGAAACAAAGCTCTGCATGAACGGAGAACTGTCTGCGGCGGCTGCTGTGAATCGCGCCCACGCGTCACCCATGCGCAGCCTTGGCAATCTCCCGATTAGCGAGGCAATCGCGACAAATTTCGCTCCGTTTGCAAAGTACCGCACGAGACAGATTGTCCGCGCCAGTCAATATATCGCGAATTGAAAACGCGTATGCAGCTGCGCTCAAGTTTTGCCTTAGGGAGTATCGTAATCGGCGGTGAACTTTTTCGATGATTACATGTGTGCATTTTTATTGTTGCTAATTCAACGGAGAGGTTAGTGCCTTTAGTGGCACCGGCTATTCCTATTCGCAAGGCAAACCAAATCACTAAAAGCACTTTAAGCACTAAACACCATTCAGGAGCCCGAATACATTCCGAACGCTTTGGAAGTTTCGCAGTCGACTAAGAAAGGCAAAAAGAGAGTCAATGGGCACTCAAAGCCACGTACAGTTCCCCAATTAAATTAAGTAAGACGCACTGCACATCAGACTCAAGCAGAGACCATGTCAATCTGCGCCTAGTACATCCGGTGACTGCAGCACCGCTATATCAAAGGGACCGCGAACCGTACCACCGCCGCATATCTGCGCCTTGGAGAGGTTTCGCGTCGTGGTACGCCCTGTGGATGCAGCACGAATAGCAAAAGCAGCGTATTTCCTATGGTCGCTAGGCAGGCAATAGCATGCAAAAATAAAAATAATACTGGCAAACATAGGCTTCACAAGAGCATTCTGCTATAACAGTTGAGCGCAGAATCTCCTGGACAACCGAGAGGCAGGGGATGATCAAAGTTCAAGCCAGGCGCTGGGGGAGCGGGGGCGGATATCTTTTGTGTCGACTAAGTGAAACTCCATTTCAGCGCGCACTGATATTATAGAGTTCGGAGCCGGTAGAGCAGGCGTTAATCGTCCCCACCGGCTCGCAAGCTCTATATATTCATCAGCTGAAACGGACAGTCCACATAGTGAACACTTACACAATTCCATCATAACCCCACCCCCGCAGGGCAGCACGTTGGTTGGGGCAGCCGGGGCCGAAGAGTACCCAGTCCCCGCGTAGTTCACATACAAGTTTCGCTGTCCGCCTATCGCAGAGAGCCGATCTTATACACTGTTGCGTTGTCCAGGGTAGTGTATCGTACTGCTGCCGAGTTGTAGCGACGCCTGCCTATCGAAGCTCGACCGACGTTGCTATTGGGTAGCGTGGCGTTGTCGGTGGGCTGCAGGCATCCGGTAGACCATGGCGACCGGGCAAGGACGAGACGATCTCTAGTGCGAAACTTGCACGGTTTATTCAAAGGTTGATGAAAGATGATGAGAAGAGAATGAAGTGATCAAAAGTACAATTCGGAGCCCCTTAAATAGGATCTCTACAATCGTGGGAGGGATCTTGCTTCCGTCGACGTCACGTGACCAGCACAGAGTCTGATTGGCGGAAAGAGGGCCCCGCCTCCGGTTATACCACGCCTTGGGTTATACTGAGCCTCCTAGAATTGTAGACGCTTGTCCGTCTCTTTTGCGCGTTGCTGGTTCGTGGAAGTTCTGTAGAGTTCAACCGTTCGAGGAAAGGGTCACACACACACAAAAGACGCCTGTAAACACTGCGGGGCTTCCGCCAGACCGGCAGACACTCGAAAAGGTCATGGCTAATTAGGAAGTCACGCTTCATTTCGACGGGGCATGGTGAGTGAAGGTCGGGTGAGAGAAAGTCCTTTCTGCACGCGTTGCTGGATGCCAATGGTAGCAGGAGAAGTCACGCCTTATTTCGACGAGGCATGGTGAGAGAAGGTCGGGTGAAATTCCTTTCTGCACGTGGTGCCAGGCGCCAACCGTAACAGTATCTCCGGCGGGGGAGGAAGATCCCGACGCGTAGGGGCCAGCAGCCGCTGTGCGAGGGATCGGCTTTTCAGCAGCACAATTCCCCTTAGAGGTGACGAACCCTTAGTTCGTAGCTGGTAGATTCCTGGGAGTTATCATCAGTCCTCGTGGCGCTCTTGTGACTTTTCTTCCCGGTCCGGTCCGGTGAATTTGGTCTTGCAAGCAGGCTCGCAACTTTTCGTCTCCTGCGTGGTGTTGGAATCGCACCGCTGGCACGAGTTGTTGGGGTCTCGGTGCTCACGCCCGTTATTGCCAATGGGTCGCAAGCCCCAAGGGTAGCGTTGGCCTGGCGGCCTGGGGCACTGGAAGCATCCGAAGGTCCCGGCAAAGCAAGAGAAGACTGGTAACAGAACAACTTGTTTATTCTAACATAGCAAAAGAGCGGCCGGTCAGGTCGACCGAAGTGGAGAGACGGGAGAGCACGTAACTCAACAGTACAAATCGGAGCCTCTCCCCTGGCGTCCGGGGGCAGCTGCTCTTATACTCTCGGCGTCGCGGTCCAAAAGGGAAGGTCACGGGATGAAGGTCACGGGATGAAGGTCACGGGACGGCGGAGCATGAGCCCACGACGGCGCGCACGGTCGAGCCGAGAGACCTGCTGAACCGAGTGTAGTGACGCATCGCCAACCCTCACTTGGGGAGCTCCGCTCCCCGGCTGCCGCGCTTTGACAAGCGGGGGCACACACACACACACGCACACACGAAGACACGTGGCACTGAAACACGCCTGGACACGCTTGGCGGGTAGGCGTTGCGGCGGCGTTGAACGGGCCAAAATGTCCGCCGCTTTGAACAAAGCCCCGGCGTCCGTTGCATCCGCGCCGGCATTACCGCGCGTTGTAGGCGAAACGTAACAGACCGCCCCGCCGGGGCAAGGAGATCCCGATGGTCAGGGGACTGCATCCGCTGTCCGGAGGGATGTCGCTCGATGATGCTCATAACCGAAGTCGGGCGTCCTTTGGCGTTTCTTGAGCGCAGCGCACAGAGAAGGCCTCGTTCTCACGTTCAGGTGCACACAGGACACTGCAAAGTGACTTCGGGAGAGTTGACATTTTTGTTCTCGTTTCCGGCAAGCGTTAGAACTACGCCGAAAGTCAACCGCTCAGTCAGCAAGCACGGCACAACCCTCACTAAGCCCTGCCAGGCTCTTTCCCCTTTTATACTGCTGCCTAGTTCCTTACAGTAGTTTAGCAGCACTCAGAACGCGTCCACAAATCGGAAAAATTGCACTAAAAAGCACATCATCACTTTGAAACACTATACAAAAGCAATAGGTTAAAAAAAATCCTGCCTCAGGAAGAAAAACATCAGTAACAAGCAATTTTGAGGCTGATTCCCACGTTAGGGGCTTCGACTTAAGCCATCGGCGTTACCGTTGAGACTCCCCTTTTTGTAACGCACCTCAAAGGAATATTGTTGCAAAGCGAGGCTCCAGCGCAGGAGGCGGCCATTTTTGGGAGAGATGGTCTGCAGCCATTGGAGAGGGCAGTGATCCGTTTCAATGATAAACCTCGAGCCGGCTAGGTAACATGACAATTTCTGAACGGCCCACACGATACACGCACACTCCTTCTCGGTGGCGCTATACGCCTGCTCACGACTGGTCAGCTTACGACTAGCATACAGGACGGGGTGTTCTACTTCTCCATTTTCCCGTTGGCACAGTACAACGCCCATGCCTCACTCACTAGCATCACACTGAACAACGAACCCTTTTGTGTAGTCGGGCGATCGTAGCACAGGCTGGCTTGTTAGGGCGCTCTTTAGGGCGCTAAAAGCTCTTTCCTTCGTCTCATCCCAGACGACTGTTTGAGGCTCTGTCTTTCTTAGAGCATCCGTCAAGGGAGCCGCGATATCAGAGTACCTGGGGATGTACCTCTGATAGTAGCCGGCGACACCTAAGAACGACCGAATATCGGTCTTCGTGCGCGGTTGCGGGAAGTCTCGCACAGCGGCCACCTTTATTTCAGAGGGGCGGCGACGACCCCGACCAATCACGTGTCCGAGGTAGACAACCTCGGCCTGTGCTAACTGGCACTTGGGAGCCTTGACTGTCAAGCCCGCATCGCGCAGGCGGGTTAGCACTGCCCGCAAGTGCGCCATATGCTCAGGCCAGGATGCGGAGAATATCGCTACGTCGTCTAGATACGGTAAAGCGAATTCTTGCTGTCCCCGCAACACTTTATCCATGAGGCTTGAAAAGCAGTATGGCGCGTTCTTCAAACCAAAACTCAAAACTTTAGGACGGAATGTCCCCATTGGTGAAATGAACGCCGCATACCTACTAGCCTCTTCTGTAAGTGGAACCTGCCAATAACCCCTGACAAGATCTAGGGTGGAAATAAACTGAGCGCTACTCACTCTCTCAAGGCGCTCCTCGATGTTAGGGATCGGATAAATTTGATCCTTAGTGATGGAATTAAGCCTGCGGTAGTCGACGCAAGGACGAGGTTCCTTGCCCGGTACCTCAACTAAAATCAAAGGGGAGGTATAATCACTCTCACCCGCTTCAATAACACCGAGCTGTAGCATTTTCTTTACCTCAGCCTCCATAATATCGCTCTGGCGGGGTGACACCCGGTACGCCTTGGATCGTACTGGCTCTGGGGAGGTAAGTTCTATGTCATGAGTAAGGACAGAAGTCCTACCAGGCCTCTCAGAGAACAGACCTTGAAACTCTTGTAAGAGCTGGTGTAGTTCGGTTTTCTGCTCAGGCGACAGCGATGCTTTACTTATTAAGTCACTAATGACTTGATCGGTGTCTTTCCTGTTCGTCACTGAGCCTAGTCCCGGAAGCTCGACCGGAAGCTCTTCGGGAACGTTTACCATCATGCACACCACTGCTTCCCGTTGCTTATAGGGTTTGAGCAGATTACAGTGGTAAACTTGCTGTGCTTTCCGCTTTCCTGGCAGACTCACCACGTAGTTAACGTCCGACAGTTTTTGAACAATCCGTGCTGGGCCCTCCCACTGCACGTCGAGTTTGTTCTTTAGCGATGTGCGCAATATCATGACCTCATCGCCCACCTCAAAACGACGGGCCCTGGCTGTCCGATCATAATAAACCTTGGCCCTCTGCTGGGCCTTTGCCATTGCTTCACCTGACAACTCTTGTGCCCTTCTTAAGCGTTCGAGGAGCTTAAGCACGTACTCTACCACGACTGGGTCGTCGCCCCTGCCTTCCCATGATTCTCGAAGCATGCGAAGCGGAGATCGCAGCGAGCGACCGTACACCAGCTCAGCTGGCGAGAACCCCGTAGCCGCATGCGGCGCGGTTCTTAAAGCAAACATCACTCCAGGCAGACACAGCTCCCAGTCAGTTTGATGTTCAAAACACAATGCTCTCAACACGCGCTTCATGACGGAGTGGAGCTTCTCAACGGAATTCGACTGGGGGTGGTGCACTGAGCTGTGTAACAGCCTTACCCCGCACCTTTCGAGAAAGGCTGTCGTCAAAGCGCTAGTAAACACTGTACCCTGATCTGACTGGATTTCTGCAGGAAAACCAACTCGCGCAAATATGGACAGTAGTGCATTGACTATCTCAACTGAGCTGAGTTCTTTAAGCGGCACTGCTTCAGGGAACTTTGTCGCTGGGCAGATCACAGTCAAAATGTGTCGGTACCCCGTGGCTGTTACCGGCAGAGGTCCCACTGTATCAATAACGAGCCGTCTAAAAGGCTCCGTAATGATAGGTACCAACTTCAACGGCGCCCTCGATTTGTCCCCTGGCTTGCCCACCCGCTGACAGGTGTCGCATGTCTTCACAAAGTGGTCTGCGTCCCGAAAACACCCTGGCCAATAGTACTCCTGCAAGAGACGGTCCTTAGTTTTCTTAACTCCTAGGTGTCCGGACTACCAACCCCCATGCGACAAGCGCAACAGATCCTGACGATAGCATTGAGGCACGATCAGCTGATCGAACTCCACTCCCCTGCGGTCTAGATACTTCCGGTACAGGACCCCACCTCTTTCCACAAAGCGAGCATTTTTTTTGGCGATACCTTCCTTGATAATGCAGCGTATGTTTTCTAGGCTGCCATCCTTCTTTTGCTCGGCTATCAAAGCCGACCGGCTAACTTTTAGCAACCTGTTAAGTCCGTCTGACGTAGGCGCGATGAGCAAATCTGGAGACAGCTCTTCTAACCTTCCCGTGTCGGGAATTTCCTCTCCAGTATCTGCTGCCTTTAACGCTACAGGCTCAATTTTATCCCGTTCGGGCGTGCTCTGAATACCAGCTTGCTGCGCCTCTGACCCTTTTTCATCGTTCAACAACGTCGGCCCCGCAACTACCGCCTTTGCAGCGAGCTCCCGAACCTTCGATCTGGTTAAGGCCTGAACGCTAGCCTCACCAAACAAAAGCCCCTTCTCGCGCAGGAGGTGATCGGACCTGTTCGAAAATAGGTACGGGTACTGGGGGGGCAGCATAGATGACACTGCGGCCTCCGTCTCAAGTGCTCCGAAAGGTCCTTCAATAAGCACTTTTGCTACCGGCAGACACACGCTATGAGCTTCCACTGCTTGCTTGATCCATGCGCACTCGCCCGTGAACATATCGGGTTCTACGTAAGAGGGGTGAACTACATCCATTGTAGCTGCGGAATCGCGAAGCACTCGGCACTCTTTCCCGTTCACGAGGAGGTCTCGCATGTAAAGCTCGAGAAGCTTCATGTTCTCGTCAGTGCTGCATATAGACAAAAACACGACTTTTGTTTTTGTTTCTGGACACTGCGCCGAAAAGTGACCCGGCTTCTGGCACGTATAACAAACGCGCGCTTGCCTCGTCTCGAACCGCTTTCTGCGTTCGGCTTCGGTTGCCGCCGTCTCCTTACGTTCGGTCGGACTGCTTTCACTCGCATCCGCACTACGTGTATCCCCCTTTGCTCTCATGGGTGTGAACTTCGGCCTCTCAAACTTGGAGCCAAATTCACCCTTTTGACCGTCCTTAGCTCCGCGAGCCCGACGCGTCACAAACTCCTCGGCTAACTCAGCGGCTCTAGCCACCGTACTAACGTCTGGCCTATCCAAGACCCAGTACCGCACGTTCTCAGGTAACCGACTATAAAACTGTTCTAGCCCGAAACACTGCAGAACTTTCTCATGGTCACCAAACGCTTTCTCTTCTTTGAGCCACTCCTGCATGTTTGACATAAGCCTGTAGGCAAACTCTGTATATGACTCACTTTTGCCTTTCTCATTTTCCCGAAACTTCCGACGGAACGCCTCCGCTGACAGCCGGTACTTTTTTAGCAGACTCGATTTCACTTTGTCGAAATCCTCTGCCTCCTCTCTCTCCAAGCGAGCGACTACGTCGGCCGCCTCGCCGGGTAGCAAAGTGAGCAAGCGCTGTGGCCACGTTTCCCGAGAGAACCCCTGCTTCTCGCACGTTCGCTCAAAGTTAACCAGGAACAAACCAATGTCCTCTCCAAGCTTAAACGGCCGCATCAGGTCAGTCATTTTGAACAATACTCGTTCTCCTGCACCGTGTGCCTGACTTCCATTACGAGCGCGTTCCATCTCTAACTCGAGACGCTTCATTTCCAAAGCGTGTTGACGGTCGCGCTCTTCTTTTTCTTTCTCTTTTTGTTCTTTAAGTTCACGCTCCTGTTTCTCTTTCTGTTCTTTTAGTTCGCGCTCCTGTTTCTCTTTTTGCTCTTTAAGTTCGCGCTCCTGTCTTTTTGCCGTCTCCCTCTCCTCAATGGTCTCAAGGCATTCCGACAGCTCGTCATCCTCAGCTTCTAACTCAAGAATAGCCCTTAGCAGTTCTGGTTTTCTGAGTTTGTCTGAGACATCCAGACCCAACTCTCTCGCAAGCTCCAGCAATTTCGGTTTGCGCAACGACTTCAAATCCATGGCTGCTCTGAATGCTGCTTTCTCTACTGCCTACTATTGTCTTGCCGCAAACTAACCCGGTAGCAACGACAACCACAATTACCAGCTCTGTTTCTAACACTAACAAAAGCCTGGCAAAACTCAGAAGAAGAAAGTCCCGCACTCACCAAACCTTGCAGCCAAGACTTCCGCGCAGTCGTTCCGCTGCAGGCAACCAGTCATCACACAGGGCTCGTTGCGCTGCTCCCGGATGGTCGTTGTGCTGCTCAGCATACAGTCAACCGCATCTCTTCGCTGCTGGCCTCCGTTGTCGCGATCTCACCGCTGGCAACCAGATGTTGGAATCGCACCGCTGGCACGAGTTGTTGGGGTCTCGGTGCTGACGCCCGTTATTGCCAATGGGTCGCAAGCCCCAAGGGTAGCGTTGGCCTGGCGGCCTGGGGCACTGGAAGCATCCGAAGGTCCCGGCAAAGCAAGAGAAGACTGGTAACAGAACAACTTGTTTATTCTAACATAGCAAAAGAGCGGCCGGTCAGGTCGACCGAAGTGGAGAGACGGGAGAGCACGTAACTCAACAGTACAAATCGGAGCCTCTCCCCTGGCGTCCGGGGGCAGCTGCTCTTATACTCTCGGCGTCGCGGTCCAAAAGGGAAGGTCACGGGATGAAGGTCACGGGATGAAGGTCACGGGACGGCGGAGCATGAGCCCACGACGGCGCGCACGGTCGAGCCGAGAGACCTGCTGAACCGAGTGTAGTGACGCATCGCCAACCCTCACTTGGGGAGCTCCGCTCCCCGGCTGCCGCGCTTTGACAAGCGTGGGCACACACACACACACGCACACACGAAGACACGTGGCACTGAAACACGCCTGGACACGCTTGGCGGGTAGGCGTTGCGGCGGCGTTGAACGGGCCAAAATGTCCGCCGCTTTGAACAAAGCCCCGGCGTCCGTTGCATCCGCGCCGGCATTACCGCGCGTTGTAGGCGAAACGTAACAGTGGGCAAGCAATCGCCCCAGAACAACCAGGAAGCAGCGAGCACAAGGCCACCCTCCTCCAAGACACACCCGGCTTTAAAAAAAAAAAATACCCGCTACACCTTTCCCATTCCTTACGCGCGTCCTCCCCCCCCCCCCCCCCTGAACACTAAAACCAGCCCTTTCTTGAAAGCGTTAAGATGTGGTTAATAAAATCAGCTAACAATCGACTACACTTCGGAAACAAACGTATGAACGAACGTAAAAATGTCACGGAAACCCGGGTGAGCATGAGGCTTTCGTTTGTCTATAGGGGCAACGACTCAAACCATCGGCATTGCCGTTAAGCTTACCCTTCTTGTTGAGAATATCGAAGGTGTACTGTTGAAGAGCCAAGCTCAAGCGCAAAAGACGACCGTTTTTCGTATACATGGACTGCAGCCATGTGAGGGGACAGTGGTCAGTCTCTATGGTGAATCTTGAACCAGCGATATAGCAAGCTAGGTTCTGCACCGCCCATACTACGCAGGCGCATTTCTTTTCTGATGCACTGTATGCTTCCCCACGAACTGAAAGCTTTCTACTGGCGTACAGTACAGGGTGTTCGTTCTCGTCATCTCTCTTTTGGCAGAGCACCACGCCCATACCCTTGTCGCTGGCATAACACTGAAGAATGAATGGCTTAGAGTAGTCGGGCGCGTTCAACACTGGCTGACTCGTTAGTCCGTTCTTCGGCATACTAAAAGCCTTTTCTTTTGCGTCATCCCACTTTACCGTTTGTGGTTCTGTCTTTCTGAGTGCATCCGTTAAAGAACTCGCAATCTCGGAATACCGCGGGATATATCTTTGGTAATAACCCGCCAAGCCAAGGAATGATCTGATGTCCCGCTTGGTGCGTGGTTGCGGGAAGTTGTCTGTTGCGGTCAGTTTAACCTCGGAAGGCCGATGATGGCCTTGCCCTATTACATGACCTAGATAAGCTACCTCCGCGTGCCGTAATTGGCATTTGGGAACCTTAACAGTTAAGTTGGTCTCTCGTAGACGACAAAGCACGGTTCGCAGGTGTTGCATATGGTCCGCCCATGATGAAGAAAAGATTGCGATGTCATCGAGATACGGGAGTGCAAAGTCCTCCATTCCTCGTAGCACCTGGTCCATAAGGCTAGAGAAGCAAAATGGCGCATTCTTCAATCCAAAGCTCAGGACTTTCGGACGAAAGCTTCCCATCGGGGAAATAAACGCCGCAAGCCCACTTGCCCTCTCAGTCAACGGAACCTGCCAGTACCCTCTGACAAAATCGAGCGTAGGGATGAAATTACAACTGCTCACTTTCTCAAGCCTTTCCTCGATATGCGGTATTGGATAAGTCTGGTCCTTGGTGATTAAATTGAGCCTGCGGTAGTCGAACATGGTCGCGGCTTCTTTCCTGGGACCTCAACTAAGAGGCGAGGTATAATCACTCTCTCCTGGCTCTATTACACCTACCTCTAACATCTTGTTTATCTCAGCGGCCATGACTTCACGTTGACGAGGTGAAACGCGATAAATTTTCGAACAAACTTGGTCCGACGAGGTTAACTCGATATCGTGAACGAACGCAGTGGTCCTGCCCGGTGTGTCTGAAAATACGTCTTTAAAATCAAACACGAATTCCCTCAGTTCGGCCCTTTGAGTGGGATTCCAACTCCGCCTTTTCTACTAACTTTTCAATGGTCTCGTGAATGTATTTTGCCTCCGTCACTGCTGTTAACTCCGGAAAGTCGACAGGCATCTCCTCAGGTTGCTTAAGGGACATGTTCACAATGGCTTCCCTCTGCCGGTAGGGTTTAAGTAGATTGCTGTGGTGCACTTGTGGTGTCCTTCATTTTCCATGTACCGTGATTACGTAGTTTGTTTCAGATAATTTCTGAATTATGTCAACCGGTTCTTCCCATTGAGCCTCTAGTTTCTTTTTCAACGAGGGTTTCAGGATCATTGCCTTTTCCCCAACTTCAAAGCGTCACGTGCGAGCCGTCCTGCCATAGTAATGCTCAGCATTGCTCAGTGCCTTACCCATTTCCTGCTCAGCAATGATTGTGGCAGGGCTTACATTCAATAACGTTTGTCTGCATTCTGTCTCACGAGACATTTCCGGCTCCGCTGCTTTCCTGACCTTTTCATTAGCTGGTGTACTTTCCGCATTATCCCCTATAGGGCTGTCCTGTTCGGTACTGGTTGACGAATCCTCCGTCAAACCTGTTTCCTCCACCACTGGACATTCGTACACTGCCTTGGCCGCGAGCTCCCTTGCCTTAGAGCGAGTTAAGGCTTGCACTATCCCTTCACTAAACCCGATTCCCCGGCGTCGGAGCAAATCCTCAGATTTGTTAGAAAACAAATATGGATACTGAGGCGGGAGATGTGCCGAGACGGCAGCTTAAGTGTCCAGTACTCCAAAAGGGCCTTCGATACGAATCTTGGCCACAGGGAGACAAACACTGGAGGTTTCCACGGCTTGCCTTATCCAAGCACATTCTCCCGTGAACTGGCCTTCCTCTACGTAAGACGGATGCACTACGTCCACTGTGGCTGCCGAGTCGCGAAGCACTCTACATGGTTTGCCGTTTACCACGAGGTTTCGAATGTATGGTTCTAGCAAGTTCAGATTTTCTGCGTTACTACTTAGTGATATCAATACTATTTTGGGATTTCTGCACCCCACAGATATATGCCCTGTTTGCTGGCAGTTGTAGCAAACTACTGGTTCATTTGCCTCGAAAGCCTTTTTTTATTGCCTTTCTGCCCTCCGTTCGGGCGACTCCTCCTTTCCTTCGCTGTCCTCGTCACTAGTTTTCACCGAATCTGACCTTACCATTGTTTTATACCGACTCGACTTTGACCATCGCTTTGGCTTGTCCGGTCTGTATTTATTTATCTCCTTCTGAGGAGCTTCGTTGCCTTCGTCCGCACGGCAAGTTACGTAATCTTCAGCGAGATCGGCCGCTCCCGTGATAGTGTCTACGCCTGGCCTATCCTGAACCCAATATTTATTGTTTACTGGCAGCCGGCGGTAGAACTGTTCTAAAGCAACGCACTGCATTGCTTTTCGGCGTCGCGGAATGCACCCTCTTCTCTGAGCCATTCCTTCAGGTTTACCTCCAAGGTGTGTGCAAAATCTGAGTATGACTCGCATTTGGTCTTCTCGACTTCCCTGAATTTTCGACTAAATGCTTCCGCTGACAATCTGTACTTTTTAAGCAGCTTTGCTTTGAGTTCATCGAAGTCCTCTGCTTCTTCTTTCCCCGTGCGGGCGATGATGTCAGCTACCTCACGTGGCAGTAACGTAAGCAAGCGTTGCGGCCACGTGTTTCTCGCGAATTTTGCCTTCTCACACCTGCGCTCAACCTGTACCAGAAAAAGACCTGTGTCCCCTCCTACTGCGTAGGGTGCCATCAAGTCTGTCATTCTGCGCTCGCTTTCACGTGCCTCTGGGCTAGGTCTTTCAAGATTTTGAGCTTTCAAGAGTTCAATCTCTAGGCGCTTCATTTCGAGTGCGCCGCGGGCAACACGCTCTTCTTTTTCCTCTTTCTCTAGGGGCTTGCGCTCTTCCTCTTTCTCTGCAGTGCTCTCTAGGCATTCCTTCAGTTCATCGTCGTCTGCCCCGATTGCCTCGATCACCTCAGTGATCTCCGGCTTTCTAATCGATTCGGCAATTTGGAGGCCCAACTCTCTGGCCAAGCTCAACAATTCCGGCTTCCTTAGTGCCTTCAAGTTCATGGCTGCCCTTAGTGCTGCTAACTCTTCACTTTATAACAACCTTGACGTCTCAAAACTTCCGTCAACGGTTAAAGAAAAATCACTGCCCTGTACTTTCCAAAAAAATACGTAAAGCCAAGTGATATCTTAGTGAAGAAAAGCCGTGCACTCACCATATACAGTCATGAATCTAGACACCTTCCTTCCGAACGTTGCCACCAGGACGAAGAGGCTACGATCTTGTAGTTGTCGTCCAAGTTGGGGTCTCCAGGGTTGCGTATCCCAATCGCTGCCAGTCAGTTTCTTGCGTTGCCCAGGGTAGCATATCGTACTGCTGCCGAGTTGTAGCGACGCCTGCCTATCGAAGCTCGACCGACGTTACTATTGGGTAGCGTGGCGTTGTCGGCGGGCTGCAGGCATCCGGTAGACCATGGCGACCGGGCAAGGACGAGACGATTTCTAGTGCGAAACTTGCCCGGTTTATTCAAAGGTTGGTGAAAGACGATGAGAAGAGAATGAAGTGATCAAAAGTACATTTTGGAGCCCCTTAAATAGGCTCTCTACAATCGTGGGAGGGATCTTGCTTCCGTCGACGTCACGTAACCGGCACAGAGTCTGATTGGCGGAAAGAGGGCCCTGCCTCCGGTTATACCACTCCTCAGGTTATGCCGAGCCTCCTGGAATTATAGATGCTTGTCCGTTTCTTTTGCGCGTCGCTGGTTCGTGGAAGTTCTCCTGTAGAGTTTGACCGTTTGAGGAAAGGGTCCCTCTAAAGTCGCACGCACGCACACACAAAAGAGGCCTGTAAACACTGCGGGGCTTCCGCCAGACCGGCAGACACTCGAAATGGTCATGGCGAATTAGGGAGTCACGCTTCATTTCGACGTGGCATGGTGGGTGAAGGTCGGGTGAAAGAAAGTCCTTTCTACTCGAGGTGCTGGATGCCAAACGTAGCAGAAGAAGCCTCGCCTTATTTCGACGAAGCATGGTGAGAGAAGGTCGCGTGAAATTCCTTTCTGCACGTGGTGAGGGATGCCAACCGTAGCAGAAGTCACGCCTCATTTCGACGAGGCATGGTGAGAGAAGGTCGGGAGTAATTCCTTTTGCACGTGGTGCCAGACGCCAACCGTAACAACACCGTCGGCATGCTGAGGCCCTCGAAGAGCCCCCAACCCATGCGCCAGTCCAGCGGAAGTACCAGTATTCTGTTAATGTCCACATAGTGGACTGTCGATTTGAGCGGCCGCTGATTGGTTGAAACTGTAGGAGCGAGAAGGAGGCACGCTGGGGGCACCTGCCTCCTCGCTGGTACCTGGTTCTCACTGGTACGCTGGTACATTTATTTATTTATTCAGAAGAACCTTACAGTCCCTATGGCAGGGCATAAAGTAAGGGGGCATATTAACAGTAAAGGTATAAAAAGTACAAATTTCCAACATGAACAGTGCTATAACAAGATTACCGTGTTACACAATATTGAAGGCACAAGGAATACAAAGCAATATCAGTAGGCACACGAACACTTGTTACTATTAACAGAGCAAAAGGAATACCGTTTATGAAAATGATATACAACA
Organism: Dermacentor andersoni; assembly: GCF_023375885.2. Lineage (NCBI taxonomy): Eukaryota > Metazoa > Arthropoda > Arachnida > Ixodida > Ixodidae > Dermacentor > Dermacentor andersoni. The sequence continues at coordinate 156,400,451 of NC_092820.1, forward strand.
TGGCAAGAGTGCGCGATAAAATACACTAGATTGGGCACTGGTGAACGGTATTAATTGGGAAAAGTGCGAGTAACTGAGAGCGGAACGTGTCGGGATTAGATATGGAGGCTATGTTGTCAGGGAGGTCATTCCAGAGACGAATGGCACGAGGTAGTGCAGATGAATTAAATGCATTTGTTTTACCGTAGGTTCGCATGTAACTGAAGTGAATATGTAATCTGCGTGAAAAAGAGTAGGGTATTTGCAGTTGTAACCGGGTTCGTTTATTAGTGTAAATATCTTTGTGGAATAAGCCCAGAAGAGCCATGTTGCGGCGGATATGTAATGGCGGCAACAGTAGGTCTAGTTTAATTTGTGTAATGCTTGAGTTTATACCGTAGTTACGGGATATGAACCGGGCTGCACTATTTGGCATCATTTCCGTCATATTTATTAGGTAATTTTGATGAGGGGACCAAATTGGGGAGGCGAATTCTAACTGTGGAAAAATGAATGTTTGGAAAGTGAGTTTTTGAATGTTTGGTGGGGCATTTCGCAAGTTGCGTCGTAGATAGCCAAGAGAACGTGATGCTTTGACGCATGTAGAAGTGATGTGTGGGACCCACGAAAGATTCTCGGTAAGAACAACACCAAGGTACTTATATGATGAAGTGTGGGAAAGCATAGTGTTATTAAGATGATAAGAAAATTTAGAATTTGCACATTTTCGGCTGAAGCACATCACCTTGCACTTTGTAAAGTTTAGTGCCATGAGCCATTTGTTACACCAGTCAGCGATAAAGGTAAGATCTGCTTGAAGTGCCAAGTGATCGTCAGTCGTGTGAATAGGACGGTAGATAGTGCAGTCATCGGCAGAAGAGCGCATGCAGGAAGTAATCTGGGTGGGTAAGTCGTTAATGTAGATTAAGAAGAGTAAGGGTCCGAGGACGCTGCCTTGTAGCACACCAGAGCTAACAGAAGAAGGCGGGAAAGAGAAATTGTTAACAACATTCAATTGTTCCCTTACGAATCCCGTATAATGTTAAAGAGTCAAGTCGTAGGGCAGATAACTTACAAATTATATATATATATATATATATATATATAATATAAGCTCTCCCCGAATAACATGCACCGTATAGCGTAATACTATTCCAATATGTTTTTATTCCAATCTGCTAACGTCAAATTTGCGTAACCGCCGATGCAAGCACCGGGCGATCACCCGCAGGTTTTTCTGAACAAACCAATCAAACGCTCCCCTCGTTCATAGGTCACTTGCTTGAAAAACAACTAACATTGCCTGCACTGAGCGGCTTGTCTTGTCTAATTGGCTCACAAGAGGCGAGGAGCATGCTCAAGTTGAGGGGGATTCGATGGGGCCGAGCCACTTCGCTGAATATCGATAACCGGATGAAGAGTGTGGTGCCGGCGTCTGCGATTGGACCGCTTACTCTTAGCCTGCGGTGGCTCGTCGACTATCGCAGCGGCATGCAACGAAAGCTTAAGAATTACGCTAAAATGGATCCTCAGCAAAGAAGAGCCAGCAGAACGAGGTCGTAAACGTGCCGAAAGTTCTCGAAAATGTTACACGGCCGCGCAAGAAGCTTTATTACACGCATATAAACCCATGCTCTCCGGCAGGGCCGAGTAGCCAGCGCCGGAGGGATTGGCGGCAGCCTTCTTTTATTCCTTTCGGAACGGGGCAGCCTGCGGCTATTCAGAAGAAAATTCAGTTTTGTTCGGCTTATTAATGAATCTTTAACGCGTACGCGTCACTTTGACGCGGTAAGTTTTTGCGGTTTTGTTACGTCGCTTGAGAGGCAGGCGAAGTGGGTGCAGCCCGAAAACTTTTGACCAATAGCTGAAGGCTAATAGCAAAAAGGCGTCGAATCAGAAATAACTATTCTTGTTTTGTTCGGTCAAATTATGCATAATCAGTGGGTACACGTCATATCAGATGGGGAGCTATCGCGGTTTTCGTGACGTCGCGTCACAGACAGGTGAAGTGGGGCTGGTACAAAGAAAGTTTTTGAACCATCACAGTGGGCTGATTGCAGAATTGGAATAGAAATGGTTGGAATAGTTTTACGTTATAGCGCCCCATTTCTACCAATAACCGGCTTCCCCCACTCCTTACACATACACTTTTTCCCCTTTGACACTCCATTTATGTTAGCGCAATAAAATGGGCAGTTTCGCAGGACGAGGCAATGATTCCGATAGCAAGGTTTAGCGTTGCGCTTGAACATCCCGGATGCTGTTGTAACTAAGGCGTGTCGAACTAGTCACGTTATACACGAGTGCTCCAAAATTTCTGTCTCCCTTAACAGCGTTAAAACGTCGTGTGTAGGGCCTGTAATGACATCGCACAGGCGCCACTGAACGCTGTCCGTAAAGAACCGCGCCAGTAAAATTATACCACTTTCAGGATTGAGTGCTGATGTTGTTTTGCAATTTTAATATTTAATAATCTAAGAAGATTGAAGATAAAAGGCGTGGGCGGTGAATTTTACGGTTTATGACATTTGTTTGTGGGCTGCCATTCACAAAATTCTGAAGAATAATTTAGCAAGAAACGTAACGTTTGGTATGAGCAACGTTGGCGATTGAATAACGTAGCAATATAAGCCGCATGTACGGTATGGATAAGCATATAGCGCGCATATACCTAAATATATGTCGATCCCCACAGCGACGTTAACGACAGTGACAATACGCTTCGAGATCGCAATAATACCTCCCCATGTTCCAGCTTTGCTGCCCCTGATGCCCATTTAGAGTCGTTGAGGTCCCGCGAAAGTGTACTAAATAAAAACACGCTGTTTAAACTTTCTGGATGCTCAAATGCGCCTAGGCGCGTGCTCTAAGGCGTCGCTATATATGAAACCTGTTCCCCAAGGAGCAGATCGGCGGTGGCGGTGGGCTTGCTGTCCCTTTCGTACGTTGGCGCTGCAATCACCAGCTGCACTGGGAAGCAGGCTGACAAATACGCGTTCGGGAACCCACACAGTAGTTGGCAGTGTTGCAGACAAGATGGCTAACATATTTACGCATATATCTGTACAACACGTGGAGACAGGATCGCACCGTAGGTGTTTAGCGCACGGCTGCCACCTGAACGTCTGTCAGCAGTGCAGAAAAGGAGAAGAGGCGGAAATATGGCAAACACGGGAAGGAAGAGAGTGGCGCGGAGCTCATAGCTCTGCTGGAATGAGCGGCTCTCCGAACGCTTAACCAAACCAACCAATCAGTGAAGTTATCCTGGCTAAAATTCGCCTTATCTTCTACCAAGCCGGATCCAAGATGGACCACGTTGTAGCCTCGCTAACTCCATTGATCGGCCAGGATTACATGCATTAGTGCTAGGAACTCCCTCAACAGCACAAAAAAGATTCAAACGTGCACAATACGTACATGACCTCTGGTATTTCAATAGTTGTAGTCGTGGGCTCATACAAATTTAGTACAAGCCGAAGATGCTTTCTAACAAAAATATTTTTAAAGCGACCGGTGCTACTTTCTGCAGTCCTACTGTTGGTACAAGTGTACTTCATTTCTCTTTCTTTATTTCGCATTTTATGGCCTACCAGCTTTAAATAAGCCTTTACACTTCGCCTAGCAGTATCGTGTCGTGGTCATTCGCAAAAGAAGGGTTGCAGATTTTCGTCAGCCTGGCCCATCTGTTACTGTGGGTTGTAAAGCACATCATCCTGGGCAAAAGGGGGCACGTATATGCAGGGCCAATCCACAGACAATGCAAACATTTAGAAAATGTTCGAGGTCCCTCAGTTTTGACAAAACACAGTTCATAATGTAAGAGTCTACAAATAATATTTGTTATTGAACATTTGAACACTAAGCTGACATGAAGTCACCTCAGTATACTCCTATCCCTGCAAGTTCTCAAAACTGTGCAGTCCTATAAAAAAATTAAAAATGTCCGCAATGTTCTGCTAATCACGAAGCCAAATTCATGTGTGCACTTCAGATGTCGTTTACGGAATACCTTTAAGCTGTGGACAGGTAATAATTGGACAAACTGGGCCATGTTTAGATGATAGAGCAAGGCTACAGGAAAACAACGTGAAGAACAGGCACGATAGCCATCAGCCGCACATTGTAATAAATGCGTGTGTAATACACTGTTCAACAGCACCAAGTTACTGAAACATGCAAAAGACCAAGAAAAGGAAAAAAAATTGTCGATGCATACAGCGTAATAAGTGCGTTAGCTTGGCGTCGCTTAGCTTGTCAAACTTAGAGATGCTGTTTCTGGTTGAATACCTGCACTTGTACAGCTCCTGCACGCATACCTGTTGATCTTGAGTGTTCTTGTTGTGTTCTCGGCAATATATAAATGGCTTGTACTTCTCTAATAAACGTCAGTTGGCAGTGAGCGCTCGTCCTATCGTGATTGTTATCTTGTTCATGTGCTCGTCCCCCCTTCCCGTTACTTCAACATATATTCACCAATTCCGAACGCTTGCATTTCCGATTAAAGCAGATGTTTGTGCTAAGTAAACAATATTGCCACGTGTACTTATCTTTATCGGGAGACCACGTTTGGCCGCTTAACAAATGTTATCACGCAGCGCAGGACACGCCTGCATGTAAAAGAAGTTTCTGGAATGTTATCGATTGTTCTGTCCACTGTCTTTCACCGTAACTTGTGTAATGTGATTGCATGTATGCGCGACGCGAATAGTGTAGAACTTTGTGGAAGACACGCGGGTCCCATCGGTTAATCTGGAACATTCGACGACTGATCTATAAAAGCCGACGCGCTTGACCTGCTGAACAGATTTTCTTTTTTTTTTTGAAAGGCAAAATTAGATTTTATTGGGCGAACCTGTGCCCACAAAACAGGCTACACTTATAGCACAACGAGAGCGGCGAACACAGTTGGCGATCGTCGAAAAATCTGATCAGCGGGTCAAGCGCGTCGGCTTTTATAGATCAGTCGTCGAATGTTCCAGATTAACCGATGGGACCCGCGTGTCTTCCACAAAGTTCTACACTATTCGCGTCGCGCATACATGCAACCAGATTACACAAGTTGCGGTGAAAGACAGTGGACGGAACCATCGATACCATTCCAGAAACTTCTTTTACATGCAGGCGTGTCCTGCGCTGCGCGATAAGATTTGTTAGGCTGCCAAACGTGGTCGCCCGATAAAGATAAGTACACGTGTCATTACCCCCCTTCGTGCCAATATTCGTGTCAGCAACAGCTGGAGTTCACGAGGCGCAAGAAATATTTATTGACTTTAATTGTCGTACGCCAGCTTTCCAAGATCATGCGCTGGAATGTTTTAATGAATACTGTTTCTCCTGCCTCCTGCAGTGTTTCCAATAACAGGCAGCTATTGGAATTTCGCTACGTGAAGACCCTTCAGGCGATAGTATCCCGCTTTCGCTGTGGCTGCTGCTCCGGTCACCACAAACTGTTCACCGTCGAACACTCTCGAACAGTTCCTCATGACTTCGTACTAATCTCGTTGTGTAATCGAAACACATCCTGGGGGCCACGATTGCGCCGTTATGGCACGTAACTATTTGTTGCGGTGACGTCGCCGAACTCTCTCAGCTGTGGATACCTTATAAAGCAAAGTCTATACTTCGTTAGTTTTCTGTTTCGTGTGCTGAAATCCTGTATCACGTATTTGTGTTTGTTTTAGCACAGTCCTTTTTCTCATTGTACATAATGACTGGCTTTGTTTCTTTCTTGCACTGAGGCTACACCTGTGTTGCTAATTAAGACACGCACTAATCAACGTAGGCGTACACATACACGCACTCTAGCTAAATATTAACAACGTTTAGCGTATACATACCTGTTTGGCATTTAGACACGCATTCATGGCGGGACCCAAACGTGTTGTTGCGCCCCTTGTCAATCATAACTTCACGGCACAGCCGAGTTGTTTCGTTGTACACATAACGTATTTCAACGTGAAAGGGACTCTTAAATAATGGCAGTTTCTGAGTCCTGCAAGCTGGATCAAGGCCCTTACCGCTAGCGACGGTCCCAGATGGATCTTAAAAAGGAAAAAAATATAACATAATATTGCTTGCATAAGTTACATCAAACTGTTCAAAGTTTACAATCATAGCGGAAGCACTCAGACGACTGTTTCGGATTACAGTACCAGGCGTTATATAAGCAGTGTCCCAATTAAGTTTAGCCAGAGTTTAACAATATGCAAAATGCCACGTATCAAGAGAGAACCAAGGTAATCTTGTTTGCCGTCGCTTGGCGATACTCAAACGGTATTTTTCATTCCGCCTAATTAGATAATCAGTCATAATTAATACATTATCTTCTCAATTATTATAACCAGATGAAAAGTGGGAAAGAGAAACTTGTAGAGCGACATGAAAAACTCCTGATACAGCTTTCTGTAGCTCAATACGCGCACGTAAAAATGTTTTTTTTTTTTTTTCGAACTTGAAAGAAGCCCGGAAATGCACGCGAAATTGCCGCATGACTGGCTGCTCTAGGCACTTTGCGTGTATTCGCGGAATATTTTCGCGCTCGGAAAAACACTTATGTAGCGCGTATTGAGCAACAGAAAGCTGTATCGGAAGTTTTTCATGCCGCTCTGTAATTTTCTCATTTACACTTTTCATCTAACTATATTTGAGAAGTTGATTCATTATTTAGGACTGATTATCTAATTAGGCGGGATAAAAAAAGTAGTTTGAGTATCTCCAAGCTGCGGCAAACAATATTACCTTTGTTCTGTCCAGCTTCGTTGCATTTTGCATATTTTTAAATTCGACTACAGTTAGCTGGGACACCCTGTATAGTAGTCAAACATTTAGTATCTTCGTACCAACCATAGGTGGCAACAATGGGCGAGCTTGTGGAGCATGTAGAACATACGTCTTTTCTTTTATGCTTAGAGAGAAATTGAATGCGAAGCAAGGGCGTTGCTCTTGAATGGAGCCAACAGTTCCTTCACTCGCGCGATAAAATTCAGCACCAGACTGCCAAGATGCACGAGCAAAAACAAAACAACGTATGGCGTTGCGTCATACTTCGTCATACTTACGTCAGTTATTGCAATGCTATGTAGTGTTTCAAAGTTTACATAAATATTATCAAGCTTATTGTGGTGCCGCTGACAGAGTAAAAACCTCTGAATAGGCACAGTTGCTTTGCAAGCATTTAAATTTAGTCCTAACACTTTCCACATCCTCTCATTTCTTCTTAAAGGGAATATTTGGTTCAAGTGAACTGTTCCCGTATTTCAATGGGGAGGCCGTAGTAGTAATTTAAGTTACCGTCTAATAGCAATGCTACCATTCCTTAGTAAAATACTATATATATATATAAATGTATACATTGGGAAGCACCTTATAGACTACTTCTCAAAATTTAACATTTTATCTCCAAGTGAATTTGGTTTCCGGAGAAGATGCTCTACTGACTTTGCGTTCCTTTCTATTACCGACAAATTAAAAGTACTATTGACGAAGGCAAATATACTAACTGCGTTTTCATTGACTTTTCTAACGCATTCGACTCGATCATCGGTGTTATCCTATTAGCCAGTCTGCAAGCGACATTGTAGGCGCCACCTTACCTCTCATTAAAAGCTATTTTTCGAACAGGTAACAAGCCGTCTACATTGATCCAACGCTTTTTGAATTTACAACTAACAAAAGAATGCCTCAAGGCTGGAAACTGGCGCCTCTATTATTCTTACGTTATATAAGCGACCTCCTAACTGCCTTACACTGAAGCTTTCTTCTACTAACAGGACACAGCATTCCTTGCTACCGACTGGTGTATCGATTATTTTACTGATTAATCAAATACATATTTACAGAATATCTTAAGCAAGTACCGAGGTAGCTCTCTCAATGTTGGCTCTTCTAAAACGTCATTCATTTTGTTTCATTACAGTCAAAACTCTCCATCATCCATTCCATCAATTAATTTCAAAATTTCAACAGCCACATCGTTCATGCCATGTCTGAGTTTTCATTTCTTGGACTAATACAAACCTCAAACTTAACATACGCAGATCACACCATTAATTTGTAACGAAAGTTATCTCTTGCCATAAGAATGTTACTGAAGGCCCGATCGTATTTGACTGCATCAAATTCGCTTGCACTCTACTATACATTTATTCAAACAAACTTTAATTACTGTGTAACAACATGGGGGAATAATTGTCTGGTGCATTTAACTCTGCTACAACATTTACACAACACGGTATCATAACCTTAACCTTTAGTCTCTTCTGTTGAACGCTTCTGTGCTGCTTCATAAGCACAGATATTACCAGTTATTAACTTCGTAAAATAAAACATTTTAATCACCTTGCTCAAGGGAACTTAGCTACTAACTCCCTGTAAACATTTTCCACTAGTCAGTTCTCGTTAACCCAAATCATACTAGCTTCGCTGCTCAAGACAATTTCCTTTTACCGATGATACGAAAAAATTACGGAAGGCACAATGCATACTGTTCAGCACTATAATTCTGAAATAACCTCACGTTAGATCTTGAGTTGTCTCTATCGTTAAGCGATTTTAATACAAGTACTTTATTTTCTCTCAGGTAGCTAACTTCTCATATTCGGTGCACTATATTCTACTTGTTGTTTCCACATTCTGCTTATGAGTGTCCCTATTATTTTATGTACTTCTATGAGTTGCGTGATTACTGACATATTTCATATTTACAATGCGGTTCCTTGTTACTATTTTGATTGTGACTACACACACTTCGAATGCTGGTGTCCACACTAAGTTTGTATTCCTTTCTTTGCTGCTTTTGCTACTTATTACACCTTTACTTTGCGAACAGGAGGGCCTCGTACAGTTTGACGCTCTGCGATCTTCGCCTGCATATTTCATTATGAATTTACACCGCTGAGTAACCTGAATAAACTGAAACTGAAGAAGCTTGGGAGTTCCAGCCATGAATCTTATGCCGGGTGTTATGTATGGCGAACGCCCGGTCATGCAGGCGCGTAATATGTGTTGAAACATTTGTTCATGTTGCTGGCGAACGGCGCCCTACACAAGATTGGAATTCCACAATAGTTATAGGACCAGAAGTCACTTTCGGCAGAAGATGCTTAACTTCCGCAGGCTTCATTCGTACTGAGAACGGACAGTGGCCAGTGCCGTCCGGAAAATTCTATTGTAGATCTTATGGATCCGCACTGGCCCATTCTCGCTAACCATTTAATTGCATACTCAAGTATTATATCCAACATGCACTTCTAGTTCACTCGTATTAAGTTAACACGTCTTTAAAAATTAAAAAAAACGAGTCAGGGATTTTTAAAGGTGCTTACCGTTGCGCTGCTCTAAAGCTACCAGAGCAAATGAGGCAGCGAGGGCCATTAGAAAAAGCATCATGGTTTCTAAAAGATAAAAAATAAACAGTATTTTCATTGTAGGCAGCTTTTGTGACCAAGCACATACAGCCTATACAAACTGTAGCAGAGTGCTGAGAAGCATACGGTGTAGCAATGGTGGAGCCTTTTCTTTTTTTGTCAGATTGTATAATGCACCAGGAGGACAGACTGTTGGGCTAGTTACTCTAGCACTGTGACTATTGTAACTTAGCGCAAAGGGTAAAACCTAGAAATAGAATAGGGCTTGATGGAGGGGACAGAATCTATGCTGTACATATACCCCGGATTTCAAAAGACCTCAAAATAGTTGCAGGCACACAGGATGTCCCTCCGGTTTTCCCAGCCCCAACAAGTGACCCAAAAGTCTGTTCTCAAATTCGAACTCCAATCAACCGAGGGTGCCAAACAAGGCACGAGTATCTCAAGTTCTCCATCGGAATAGTTTACTTCATCCCAATGTCATGCTGCAAAGTTCACTTGCACCACACGGAACGATGCGTTGTGACCGTAAAACGTAAACAAGAAAGAAATACACATATTTCGTCGTGCGGGTCGTCGTGCGAGACAAAGCATACTGAAAAGGACTGACTCGGGTGTATTAAAACATTATTACTGTTCTATAAAAATTCGCACCCTCAATTCCGTAATAAATAGTTCGTTAATAATCTTATCTTATTATCAACAGTTCAATTATGAAAAAAAAATCATTCTGGCGTTGTACGTTACTGCTGACCACCATTGGATGCGTCCTCGTATATTTTTGAACTAATTCTCTGTCAGATCCTGTTCTTCAACACTTGTTTATACATATATATATATATATATATATATATATATATATATATATATATATATATATATATTGTTACGGGGATGTTGGGAGTATGGGAGTATAAGACTGCGTTTACACTGTATATACACTTAAGCAGAGTCAATGGGGTTAAAATGGCGGAATAGTAACAACACGCAGCAGCCAGCGTCTCGCGATCTTCCTTTTCCTCTCTCTCTTCTTTCATCCTTCCGTAACAGGACAACCGGGTGGTGAAGCGCCGTCTCGGCGTATGGCAGGCGACGAACTGCGAGCGAAGTATGGCTTCAGCCGCAAAACGTGCATGACATCAACAGGCGCCGGACTTGAGAATGGATGAAACTGTAACGGCGCGACCTCGTAATTGACGTCGTGAACTTGACGTAGGACTTCATAAGGCCCTGTGTAGCGAGAGAGAAGCTTCTGGGAGAGGCCGACCCAACGACATTGTGACCAAAGCAGCACCCAAGCACCTGGAGCGAACAGAACATCACGATGGCACCGGTCGTAACGCTCTTTTTGCAGATGCTGCGAGGCTAATAAGCGAGATTGGGCGACTTGACGCGCCATGTGAGCGTGATCGATGACTTCACGAGCGTACTCAGTGGCACCGCGGGACACAGAAGGGTATACGTGGCATTCGCGTATAGCTCGTCCCGACATGACACCGCAGGATATTCACCCTTTTATCTATTGTACGGTCGCGACCCCACTTTGCCCTCTGACACCATCCTATAGGCCAGCGTGGCATCCCAGTCGCGGTGATTGTTGGAAACGTACATCGACAGCACCTCTGTGAGTGTTCGGTTGAAACGTTCCGTAAGACCGTTCGTTTGTGGGTGCTAGGCGGTGGACAGCTTGTGCTAGGTGGCACAAGAGCGGAGGAGGTCGTCCTAAACTCGAGACAAGAACGAGTCGCCGCGGTCTCCAAGTAACTGGCGAGATGCATCATGCTACAGAATGACGTTGTGAATGAGAAAATCGGCGACGTGAGTTGCGCAACTAGTCGACAACGCCTTTGTTATCGCGTAGCGTGTCGCGTAATCAGTAACGACAGCGATCCACTTATTGCGTCTAGTCGTCGTCGGAAAAGGGCCGCGCAGGTCAAGGCCTACGCGAAAGAACGGTTCAGAGGGAACTTCAATGGGATGGAGTCGACCGACAGGTGGCACAGGAGGTTTCTTCCGGCGCTGACAGAATTCAGAAGTTGCGACATAACCACGCACAGAGCGGTAAAGACCCAGTCAGAAGAACCGGCGTCGTACGCGGTCGTATGTGCGCAAAACAGCAAGGTGTCCCGCCGTCGCTGTATCGTGAAGTTTTTCGAGACCGAACGACGGATCGCGGATTACGAGGAAGGGCAAGGAGCGACTCAGGGCCGTCAGGGTTGATATTGCAGCGGTAGAGGATGCCGTCATGCAGCACGAACATGTGGCACGTGCAGTCGGTGCTGCCAGATTGCACTCCGGCGAGGATGGACTGTAATGATACGTCGCGTTGTTGTTCAGCGCGCATGTCGGTTATGTCAGTCATAGCCACCACGCAGGTCACCTGATCATGCGCAATAGGATCGGGAGGATCCACGGGGTGACGCGAGAGGCAGTCAGCGTTTTTGTGCAGACGTCCAGTCTTATAGGTGACAACAAATGAAAATTCCTGGAACCGCAAAGCCCAGCGACCAAGCCGCCCTTTGGGGTCCCGGAGGGAAGACAGCGTCAGCAGAGGGCGTGGTGGTCTGTAACGACCCTCCTGCCCCCCCCCCCGAAAACGTGCGACCGTACAAATATCGCCGGAACTTGGTGACAACCCAAACTAAAGCCAAGCACTCCCGCTCGCTGATGGAGTAATTTCTCTCAGATGGTGATAGCAGGCGGTTGGCGTAAGGTATCACGCACTCGGTACCATTCTGCTGTTGGGCGAGAACAGCGCCGATGCTGTGGCCGCTTGCGTCAGTGCAGACTTCGGTTGGTGCAGATGGCTCAAAGTGCGCACGTATGGGAAGGGTGGTCAGAAACCCGCTGAGAGTGGCGAACGCGTGAGCTTGCTCAAGGCCCCATGAGAACGGCGTGTTCTTCTTTAGAAGATCTGTCAAAGGCCGAGCAACGTCGGCGAAGTTTTCGACGAAACGGTGAAAGTAAGAACACAGGCTGGACGAAGCAGCGTATGTCAGAGGTACAACGTGGCACTAGGAAACTGCGTAGGGCGCTAACTTTTTCCGGATATGGTTGGACACCGGATGCGTCAACGAGGTGTCCCAACACGGTAATCTGACGGCGCCCGAAATTAAATTTCGTGGACTTCAGTTGGAGGCCTGCTTTCGGAAGACCGCAAGAATGGCAGCGAGTCGGGTAAGGTGGCTGCCGAACGTCGGAGAAAAAATAAGAACGCTGTCAAGGTAACAGAGACAAGTGGTCCATTTGTAGCCTCGCAAAGAAAGTCCATCAAACGTTCACATGTCGCAGGAGCATCGCATAGGCCAAAGGGTATGACTTTGAACGGATATAAGCCATCCGGCGTGATGAAGGCCGTCTTCTCGCGGTCCATTTCATCAACTGAAATCTGCCAGTAGTCGGATTGAAGAACGATGGACGAGAAGTATTTAGCTCCGTGCAAGCAGTCCAAGGCATCATCGATGCGTGGTAGTGGGTAGCGTCTTTTCGGGTGATCTTGTTTAAGTGGCGGTAATCGACGCAAAAACGCCAGGTACCATCGTTTTTTTTTTATTTGAGAAGGATGACAGGAGAAGCCCCAGGGCTGGCTGATGGTTCGATGACCCCTTTGTGGAGCATTTTGTCTACTTCTGATTGGATGACTCGACGTTCAGCATGCGATACACGTGGAAGAGCAACGTTCCGGTACAAAATCATGTCGATGATGGGGCGAAGGACGTATTCACCGTCGGGAATCTGTGGCTGTGTGGTCAAAGCGACGTAAGTGACTGCCTCAGGTGACAGACGCACATCTTGAAGAGAACACAAGTGCAGTGGAGCGGTGCTCGGAGCATCGGCGACTTGAGGCAGTTACAACTGAAGAGCGCCGGCTGCGCAGTCGATGAGAGCGGAATGATGGGATAAAAAGTCCAATCCAAGGATAATGTCGTTAGGGCAGTTGTCGATCAGAGCAAAGAGAACAGAACTAGGGCGGCTGGCTATACTTATGCGCGCAGTACACATTCAAAGTACAACCAGCACGCCGCCGTCGGCGGCGCGAAGCATTCGGGCAGCTGCTGGGGTGACGACCTTCGTTGTCTACGTACGCTAGCACTCATCACAGAATCGTGGGCTCCAGTGTCGACGAGTGTTTGGACAAGTAAGCCGTCTATTTTAACGTCAATTACGCTTCTCCTTGTGGGCACAGACAGAGGATTTGTTGCAGTAGTAAGCAATACAGCACCACCTCCGAGGGCTTCATTTCTTAGTTTTCCGAAAAGTAGCGGCCAAAAGCCACAGGGGAAGAAAGGCGACGTGGCTGCGGCGAACGTGAAGGTGGGTGACGTGTTTGCGGTGAGTGCGACTGGTGTCCACGCGGCGATGGTGATCGACTGTACCACGGGTTCCTAGCAGAGTTGTCGGCGCTGTTGGACCCAGTGGTGGGTGAAATATTGCAGGGATTTCCATTAAAACGGCTTAGGTTGTTCGGCATGCGAGGTGTTGAGGGCCACGAGTTGCGACAGTATCGGGTGAGATGACCAATGCGGTGACAGGTGAAACATATCGGCTGGTCGTCCGCTGTTCTCCACTCAGTCGGGTTGCGATAACGTGGAGAGAAGCGTCGGGGTGGATCGAAAATAGCGGAATGGCGTTGGTTAGCTCTGGGATTGGCGAAAGCACAGACAGAATGTAATGCAATGTTTTAAAGTTCCTGGCGAATGATGGCTTGTACGAGAGGAACCGAAAAAGTGGTAGCATCAGGGCTACGCCAACAGAAAGCTGCGGGCGCCAACGCATCCAGTTCACGTCGAACGATTCGCACCAGGTCCTCTGATGGCGACGCACGCGGCTGTGCGGGTTGATCTTCACACGTCGACGTTGCGGCAGTATTGGGAAGTCTGCTGAATAGGTGCAGGACGCGTCGGCTTTTGGCCTGCTCGAATTGTCGGCACTCTTTGATGAACTGTAGAGAAGCTTTTGTACATGAGCACATTAAAGGCGTCGCCAGCAATTCCTTTGAGCACATGCCCTACCTTCTCAGCTTCTGTCATGTCGTTATCGGCTTTACAGCAAAGCGCCAGCACGTCCTGGATATTCGAAACATAGGACATAGGCCAGTTCTTGCTTTGCGGCAATATTACGGCCGGCTGCTTTGCCAAACAACTCTGTTAACTTCTCTTCGCATTGGTCCCAGCTGGTCAGCTCCTCTTCATAGTTTTTGAACCACACCTTTCCCGTGCTTGTGAGGTAGAATAACAGGTTAACTAGCATAAGCGTACGGTCCCATCTGTTGATTCCATTCGCACGTTCGTACATAGCCACCCACTCTTCAACGTCGGCGTCATCAGTCCCGCAGAATATTCCGGGATCATTAGGTTACACAAACACAACCGAAGGGGACAGCGACGTAGCGGGGGATGGTGACGTTGGAGGCGGCAACGACGTTAATCCCGAGTGCTCATCGTCATTCATGGTGAGGACGGTGATGCGACGTCCACTACGGAGCTCTGCTTCCAGCCGTGGTACCCCGCACCTCCACCAATATGTTACGGGGATGTTGGGAGTATAAACTGTATATACAATGTATATACAAGCAGATGCAATGCGGTTAAAATGGCTGACTAGTAAAAACACGCAGCAGCCTGCGTCTCACGATCTTCTTCTGCCTCTCTCTCTTCTTTCATACTTCAGTAACAATATATATATATATATATATATATATATATCAGTGACGCGTTGAATCACAGGATCCCACAGGAAAATAGTTCAAAAAATAGTTCAAATATATATATATATATATATATATATATATATATATATGGTGGGAGGATGGTTTCGTTTCCGGCATATATGTATAGTTTGCTTAGTGCTGCGCTCATGCTTGCGCCGAGGTAGCGGTGACTGCACTTCACTCTGTCCTTTGTCTGTTCATTCCTGGGCAGCGACATGTTGCTCCTGTACATGCCGGTCAACGCGTGATAAAACATCAGTTGTTAATCAGCGACCGGAATGTCCATCTTTTACATTCATCACTCCTGCGCGGCAGCTTACAAAAGATCCCAAACGCTTCAAGGAGCTTCCATGAAATATGTGAGACATGACCGCGTCGTTACTTGCCTGCGGTTGGCCTGCTACCTCCTCGCTTTGCAACTGCGAATGAGCCGTGTCCTTCGTCCCTTGTGACTTTTATTGTTCCACACTATGCTATAGGGAGTGCAAGGTGAGGCGAACGTCGACTTATAATTTTTATATACGTTCTAGCAAGGCCATTTGCCCTTCTCTCTGCATTGCCGCAGTTGATTCACGCAGTACCGCAAACATTTTTCACCAACATGGTTCTTTTTTTTTTCATTTTCATTGGCCTCTTTCACTCTGATTTCCATTAACATTTTCATTAACCTTTTGAGCCCAAAATGTAAAAAAAAAATTCTTAGAGAAACAGATCTTCTTGGCAGCTGCCTTGACAGAAGATTTCTGTAAAGCTCTGTTTTGTATTTTTGCTTTTTCTGTTATTTAACAAGTTCTTTCTGTTTTACATTAAGAGAAATTTCGTCTTTAACGACAGTTACTGTTTTGTGTTACAGGAAACGTTCTCTTTTCTGTTTAAATTTTTTTGTTAATTTAATGATATCTTCTGTTCTATTGTACAGAAAATCTATGCGTAAAACAATTATACATTTTGAGGCACAGGAAAGTCCTGTTTTCTGTTTATATATTCCGTCAGAGCAGTTGCCTACCTCACGAAGATAATTTTCTTTGTCGAAACGTTGACTGCAGCCAATATTCTTTGCTCGACCACTCCTTATCACTTCAAGCCTTCACTTTCATGTGAATTTCTGTCCTGTTTGAGTTTTCTATCGCGCGTCACATAATCACCATAAAATAACAAAATCATGTAAATCTGCAGCTTGTCTCAAAACGAAAATTAGGCTCTGTGGTCCAAGCTGAAAATGTTTAACTGTACGCAAAAAAGACAAAGGTCACACGTAGCGCTCGTGTGTGTGTCCGTTTTTACTTTACTCAGTTTTCTTGTGCTGCTGTTAAATATGGTCAACACTTTTTCTCTCAGTAGTTGTAAGAACTAATTTGTAATTTAGCACATTGTAGAAGAAAATGAATCTTTGTTTTATTTTCCATCAAAACATCACTGGACAGATAAATATGAAAAAACAAGAATACTAATAGAACTGCTTATACGCACTAGGTTCAGAAAACAAGCAGCATCGCCTTTCCTCCAGGTGTTATAACAGCTTAAATTCAATTTCCCAGGCTATAGAAAAGCTTCCGCTTGCCATGGGTCGCACGCGTGCGTAAAGAAGGAAGAACAGAAAAAAAGTACATGCCCTTGAAAGCAAGTCAAGCGAAGTAAATAAATACGCACATCTTTATGTATAATAAGCACTGATGGCCAAGTTACGGAACTCCCACGACCTGGTCTGTAAATTTCTTTTGAATTAGTCACGGCATGTATTAATGCCCAAATTTACGACACACAACAGCATCAAGATGGGTGGGCAGTGTGTATGAGGCATTATGGTAGGTATGCATTATGTCACAGTGTCCAGAAATTGTGAAGCGCACATTAAAATATGTGTATTTTCAAGATGCATATACAGTCGAATGCTTTTTTCATGTAAACAGGAACTGTTGCTTAAAGTCAGATATTTGGTTAACCACAGTAGCTGAGGAGCAAAATAGCAAAACTCTTCTCAAATGAAAATTGTTTAATCTAATTTCACTCTAATGCTTGTTTTCTTTTTCTATGTATGAATTCTGGGGTGTTACGTGCCAGAACCACGATTTTATTATGAGGCACGCCGTAGGGAGGACTCCGGATTAATTTTTATAACTACAGGATATTTAACCTGTCTCTAATAGACAGGACAGGGACGTGTTTGCATTTCGCCCTCATCAAAATGAGGCCGCTGCGGTCGGGATTCGACCCCGCGACCTCGTGCTCAGCAGCGCAACGCCATAGCCGCTTAACCACCGCGGCGGGTATTTCTTTTATTTTTTCGATAAACCAAGGAACCAGACATTCCATGCAGCCATGCGTGACAAAGAGCGCATGGCGGTCCTAGCACTGTGGTAAATGATGCTACAAAGAAGAGCCAGGCTACAGTTTGTTTCCTACAAAAAAATAGGAAAAGTGTTTTATTTCTAAACAAGAAAAACTGATGGCTGAATAATCCACAAGAAAACAAAGCAGAAACAGCGAACTTCTTACTACAGTGCAAGAGAACTAGCTTATATATCAAACCATAATGGCGCTGAAAAAAAGAAGTCATGGTGGCGTCGGCATTACATTGATGAAGATTTTTTAGTTAAAACTTAATCGTGAAGACAACTGATTACGGAGGCAGCTTTTGGTGCAAGGCCCGGCTGCTTGCTTGGACCTTGGTTCTTCTCTTAGTGCGTCATGCTGCGACTGACCTGAAAAACAGCAGTGGTGCTTTAATATACATATGGTAGTATAGCATGATTGTACAGAGCTCAGTGAAGCGCTTTAGCACAATACTTTTTTTGCGAGGAGTGGTCAACAAAGCCCTGCAGTGTGTGCGTGTGTGAGTATCTTGTGGGAGGCCACTTCCAAATAATGTTTATTCCAGCCAGACGAATATGTCGTTTCAGGTAACCGCAGATGTTAGTACTTGGCCAGTCAGCGGCAGGCACTGTAGACACTTTGAAACAAGCAGCACTCACCAAGGGACAAAATGTACGCGCCCTTCCCCACACACACGCACACAATACGTACAAAACACACACATGCACACGCACACAATACATACATACACACGGCCCCATGTTGGTGGTCGCTGTTTGTTTAAAAAATGTATAGGCCTATACAGAAAATTTCACTGACAAGCTTCATTGTATTATTGCCAATATGCGCTAGGCGAGAGGATGTGTGAACCTCACGATAATTGAGGCGTCTGTGGTTTTCTGTTTTAAGTGTTAGTTAAGCATACAAAAGGAGACACATTCAGAATGACTATTGCTTCATATTAAAGGAACAACAGTCAATGAAGACGAATAAAGAAAAGATCTCAGGTTTATCTCCACCGGTTCAGGTACAAGTGTAATTACCACCCTCCCAGTATCTTGGTCGTTTCGTTGGTTATTTTTATGCGTGTCAACTATTCATAACAATATGGCACCTGACTTGTAGAAGCGACTAGCGGTCGTTTATCTAAAGGTGCATGGGAAGGGTATTTGAGGCAAGTATAGAACCGTAAAGAAATGCAAAAAGCGAAAAAAAAATATTTCTTTTGTATGTTTTTGTTCTCGTTTGTTAGCGCTTTTTTTCCGTATTCGAATGTTTGAAACTAATCTTAACCAACGCGTCCATATCACCACCTTATTTCTGTATAGTGCAGCGCATTCTTCTCTTATTTTTTTTTTTTTTTAGTGTAGACGCACGCTGCGCTGAGGTTGAACGAATTTTTCTTCTCAACGCTGACATTTGAAAAAGCTTATTCGAGAAATTTCAATGGAAATTCGTGCAAGAAATTTGTTGGAAGTCGCTGCGTGCGTCATACCATGCGTCATACAATGCGTCATAGCATGTGCGTCTTCCTGACGCTATAGCTAATAGCCATCGGCCTCCAACAAGGCTGGCTACCCACGCGTATCCCACGCGGCCAAGTATGCATGCCTCTGTCGAATAAAAATGAAAGGTGATGTGGGATACGTAGAACCTCCGTCACTAAAGACAGCGCGCGTGCCTTAACTGCTCTTTGACGATATAATAAAAAGACCTTGCTTGATTCACCTGTCTTTTACGCTGGCACCTGAAGTACAATGGCGAAGTGGGAAGGTTTTGTTTTACTTAGGTTTGGTGTTGCTGCTTGTTTCTTTTACAGCGAAGCTGTTAGCCTCTCGTTGGCCGGCATTATTCGTGTCGCAGTGCGTGGGCAAAAATGGCCGATCCCGGAGGTAATGCGAAAACCGGGCCGACCTGCGGCGGAGGGGAAGCAGGCTTCAAGCACTCAGTAACGTGAAGGAAAAAGTAGATAGATTCTTTGGAGTCATGCGTAAAACAGGCAAAACAGCATTCGTTTCAATAAAGAACAAGCGCAAGACAACCATCCCGACTGCAAAATAGACGATAAGGTACTCCTCATAAAAATTCGAAGCCCCTAGCCCTTCCCGCATACGTTTCCCGGTAAAGGTTACTGTGGCACAAGCTGCCGCGCCGACAGAATCTTGTGACGTCACCAGCCTTTCGTATATGAAACAGCTATGGGTAGGCAACGCATAGTTAGGTCTCCTGGGGAGCAGCGTGAATACGAGGCGCGGCTATGGGAAGGAGAAATGGCGAAACCACAAGCGGTGGCGTGCTGTCAAAATTACCATCCGTCCCATTACTATCATTACTCTAAATTACCATTACTACCATTACTCTAAATCACTAAAGTATTGCATATTCCCATGAACAGTTGTAGTGGTGGTTTTCATCAGCTTCGCAGGATATCCGCTTTTGCAGTGCTTGGATGTTGACACAGCTCTTTTGTTTTCATCCAACAGAGTCTGACTTACAGCTGCGTGAAGGCTTTGAAACTGATGCGTGCCATAAAGACAAAAGAACAACCCTTCTTGTTGAGTGGTTAGGCGGGCCCCCGAGGAAGGAGGCGAATTTGCTTCGAATTAAGCGTCTGGTTTTAATACCACGGCGTCGGAGGGACGCTGTAGCCCGCTACCGAAATTGGATTGAGGCCGAAAAAAGTGGATTAAAGTGGATTAAGGTCGGTAAAAATGAGGAGTGACCTGGATTAAGGTGAATTAAGCTGGTGTTTTAATTTAATGTAACGACTCAGACAAGTCCGAATGCTTTCGCATTCAAATCACGTAAGGATACTTAAGTAGCTGTCAAGTTTTGTCGTCGGAGACGCTCCTAAACTTTTTAATATCTCAATCAGACAAATAAGTCAGTCAAAATGTTTAACTTTCCCACTACCGGTGCGATTCCAAGGTCCAAGTGCTTGTGTTTGCAAGCTCAAAAACACCGTTACTTTGGGCGTTGTGATGCTCGCTTCTTTTCAATCTGTGGTCAAACCTTTTCCCCATCATTGGAATCTCGCCGTGGTCAGAATGTGACGAACCAAATTCCGGCCGCGTGCGATATTGAGAGGTGTCCAGTGAAGGTCCTGCACTGGCGTACCTGGACTAATGCTTGCTTGTACGTGATGACTTCTTTCGCTACCTCTGATGTCAGTTAGTAAAAAAATTCCTGCAGAATTTATCTCACGATGAATGTCGATGTTAATGCGATTAGCAGCGACGCAGTGTAGCGACTCATTGTATAGCCGCCGGCGAGGCGCCTCATGTATGATGCGTGTACTGCAGCAGGATTCCGCTCGCGCGCTTCCCTCTGTACTCGCTGCGTCATTTAGCGGCCTAGAAGTCAGCGTGTGGCCTCCGAGATGTGTGGCCTATAGGTGCTTGCGAACGCTGACGATTAAACTCTGCCTCCCCGTGGGCATTCGTGGCGCAGAGCGCTAAAGCGTCGAGCTGTTGTGCTTGAGGAACTCGTCTGACAAAAGTTTCTTTCAAACCTAACCGAAGAAATTTGGAAAGCTTTTTTCTAGCCAATATAACATGTGGAACCACCAAGCACAGTTGAGAGCACAGGGGTTTTATTTCTACCTTACTTCACTCGATCCACTTCATCGTTTCTCTTATTCCTCATCTCTTAAGCCGTACCCCACCATTCGCTCATGTCTAAGATCACCGACGCGACAGAAAAGAAGAAATGTTTACCGCACATGACCCCCCCCCCCCCCCCCTCTGCGGTCAAAGTGCCATGGTCACTTTAAAAGGTGGTCAGACGGAGGTGTTGATAAAGGGAGCTGGTTTCCTCCTTGCGATAGCAACTGTGTTGATATCGTATGGACGGTTGTGAAATAGTGTTCGGAACAATTGTGACCATTGTGAAATGGTGCTAAAAACGCTTGATGACGAAGAAAGGAGCGTCATAGCGGAGCTGAAGAGTACGACGAGGCGTGTCAACATGGACAAAAACATGTGGGAATCCTTGCAGGCTTGAGGGTAGGAAAATGTGCTTATTCGTGAGCAAAGGTCGACGATGGACGCAAGTTGTGCATGAAAATGTGCAGACGCTGGAGGAAAGAGGATGGATCCGAAAGATTGACCGTAGATATGTGGTTGACTAGGCCGCCGGGCAAAGGGAGGGTGCAGCCGTGAACCATCTCAGCTACAGAGCAGGTGAGTTCTGTTCGGATTGTGGACCGAAGGCCGAGTAGCACGATTGGTAGATGCGATACTCAATCCTCCGGTGAGGCTGAGTGGCGAGTGCAGCTTTCAAGAGTCGATGTAGCCTCTCGACGATGCCGTTGGGTGCAGGCTAGTAAGCAGTTGTGCGAATGCGCGCACAAACCAGAGGAGATGTTACAGACGTGAAACGTGCCGACTCAACTGTCTGCCTCGATCAGCGGTCACCGTTGATGGCACACCAAAACGGTTAATCCAGGTAGACAGAAAAGTGTGAGCAACTGTCTCAGCAGTGGTCTCTTGCGTTTTTAATAGGTAGACTCGGTCCCCAAGGGAAGATGTTTGATAATGATGATCTCGGTTGTGTTGTTCGCTTCGGCTTCCTTAGGCAAGATGTCGCCGAGTACGGCGGGAAGGGTCGTGCTTTCAGCCAATGGTTGCCCTGAGAAACGGAGATGTGATACCGGGGATTCAGGAAGTATCTCGTTTCCGTGGTCCGTAGGCGTGTCGGGAGTCTGGAGTGGTAGAACGTCCAATACGATATGAGCCGGTACCCTTCAGTAACTTATCACTGATGAGCGTGAAGTCTCCGTAAAGGACTGCTGTGGTTGAGAAGGGGATCTCGACCATTGGGAACCCTGTGTAGTTCTAGGGCTCAATCGCAAGGGAACCAAGATTTACTGCACCGTCATCAATGGTGAGCCGAACTTCGCCAAAGCAGAGGTACGCACCTCCCAGAATTAGGTAGGCGGGCAGTTCTCCAAAGGCGTGTACCGCGACCAGGCTCTTGCTTCTGAATTCAGTGTCAAGCTGAAGGTCAAGCACCCCCATAGACATCCCGGTGCCGCCGAGGTCACGAGGGGTTCCCTCGGTCCAGGACGGCAGTGCGACTGGAACGCGGCACCGGAGCAGCGCCGTACACTCAGCTCCAGTGTACACAGGAGCAGGGTTTTGCCATATGTCGTTGACGCGTACCGCTGTGTTGGAAGCGGCCGCCCTTGGTGACGACCGGCTAAAGATCGGGCTTGCAGGCAGTTCTCGTATGCCCATATCCTGGGCGGCCGCATGGAAATCATCCGAGTCGCGACGTCGCGGAATCCGTAAGCGCTATACAGTAACGCCCACATGCGGCCATGCGGTATCCTGCAAATCCGCCGCTCGCCGGACGAAAGCCTGGAAATAATATTCGACTGCCTGCACAGACAGTATTTCCGCGTGCGTCGAGTCATACATGCCGTCGACGACATGTCATCTGACTGCCGGAGAAGTCCAGGCCAAGCCACAAGCTTCCACCAGTCGTAGTTTGTCGTAGATGTAGCGTGCGATGTCGTCGCTCTCGGCGTGCCGGAGCGACCACATTTCCAAGAAACGAGCATCAGAAGCGCTCGGGACCGCTGCAAATGCCGATGTCAGCTCCGCACTCCAGGTTAGCTATGCAGGACACGCGCTCTCTTGGTACCGATGCTAGGCTTTAGCCTCGGAGCCTCAACGTGAGCCTCGTACTCATCCACCTGTATTACTCTACACTCGCACTCGTTCAAACTCACGTCCACTCACGTTGACCAAGCCTCACTCATGTCTGCCCTCACTTCTAGTAACGCCAGCAATCACTCACTAACGTTCGCACTCACGTATACCTGACTCCCGCGTGAGCGCTTTTCCGACGTTTTGCGTGTCGCGCTACTGGCCCACAGTCCAAACTTCGTGATCACACCATTTCGTACTTAACATTTGCAAGAACCACAGATTACAGCGCTTGGATGTTGGCGGGCCGCGGGACCTGTCCGACAAGGCGAGAAGGGAGGGACGGCAGTTCGTCGTCACGACCTGGCTCTGACTTCTACTGCACTCCGTAATCACACGGGCACTCGCCCACGTGGTTCCGTCGGTGAGCGCTTTCGGTAGATTGGACTATTTTCCATTCCTTTCATTTCCCTTATTTGCCTTGTTATGCATAAAGCTGTAGAATTAAACTGCCTGACTTAAAAGACAACGGCTTTCTTTTTTTCGGTGGGTGGTGCATAAAGTGTTACTATAATACCCGTCCTACCCGTTACTAATAGTTCCGTTCAACCATCTCTATTCTATGATTAGACAGTTTTATGCGTCGCATATGTCTTTAGCCTCTACAGCATCTTGAAAGCAACCTAGGTTTCATATTGCTCGAGACCTTAGAATAATAGCAAAGCTTAAAGTAAGCACTGACAGATGAGCGCAGATTGCAGTTCTAATAAAATGCGAAAAAAGAGCCTGAAGATCTTCTTTTCTTTGATGTATGACAATCTGATGCGAAATAATGAGCACATTTTTAGCCAATAAAGCATGTAACAGGTGGATGCAACTTGCATGTGGAATTCGTTTGCTGTACCCTGTAACGCTCTCCTGGTTGAACAAGGGGAACAGCGCAAGCCACATGAAAGGGGCTGAGTCGTTTTCTTTCTTATCCCTTGCAAAGTTATGCACGCCAATGCACGAAGGTGATAAACAGCGGCGGAGTACACGCATACTGCGGTGGTAGGCAAATTATCAACACCTGGTGAAGCCTGTGACATCATTCAGTTGCCTTTTAATGCGTAGCATTATATGGAAAGTTGGTCGAAAAATTCTGTGTGAAACCAGAAAACCCCTTTCACAATACAAGGCGAGAATATGCGCTGCTTGAGCTCAGTATGTGCGTGGTTGATAGCTGCCATCCGGAGTGTACAGCGACAAACGACTGGTTGCCCGCGATAACCATAGGCGCCCAGGCGCAAGGCAGTCTACGAGCCCGTTCGCTTTCACCGTTCCGCATATGCCATACGTAGAACAGAGGCGTTAAACATAGGCCACAAATGCTTAAGCCTATACTGAAATGGGGATTTAAAAAAAAAATCCTGGGGCTTTACGTGCCATAACAATAATTTGATTAATAGGCACGCCGTATTGAGGGACTTCAGAAGAATTCTGACCACCTGGTGTTCTTTGACGTGCACCCAATGCCCGGTACCACGGGCGTTCTTGCATTTCACCCCCATCGGAATGCGGCCGCCGCGGCCGGGATTCGATCCGGCTCCCTTCTCGGGCTTAGTAAAATGGGGATAGCAAGCAGTATGAGACGTCCTGGAAAACACACCCTGTGAGGATGGACGGTGACTAAAGGGAACCCAAAACAAGAGGATGCACCACTCGTGCAATAATTACGTGTTCACGCGTAGCCGTCGCCCTTCCGCTGCCTATGACGGAATTACGTGTTTATTATGCAGCGTCGAGCATCGCGCAATGAAATTAGGTGAAATCTCCCGGCAGGGAACTGTTGAAGTTACGTGTAGCATTATATGGTGATCGGCGTTGTGCGGAATGTATATGTTCGGCGACGTAAATACGTGCATCTTCGTGCTCGTCCTCCTCAGGCACATAAGTTAACAACGCATATGCTACATCAGCATAGCTATCCCACACATCGTTACCACGCATAAGACATTCCATATAATGCCACGCATATCTCGGACCGTTCTCGTTTGGCGACATTCCGGTTAATTGTATTCTTTGTGCGACGTCATTTCTAGCGTCCTGCGAAAACGCAGGCATGCATTTCATAAACGTGTTTGCGTTACTAATGGCTCCCCCACCTGACATTCTGATGGGCCTTATGAAGATCTGTTGGCGGAGGTAACATCGTCAAAGAAAACGTTGACCTTGTCGCAAACCGCGAGAAGCACTTTACGCGAAGCCATTTATGTTCTACTGTCAGCTAAGGAATTTCTGCAAACATGTCATGCGTGACCTATGCATTGTATATGCATTGTAAACTTCAACGTCAAAACAAACTTCACGTCATCACTGCCCTTTCCTTCTCTATAAATCTCTCTGACGTTGTCCGAATGTTTTGTGCAAGTTGTCTTCAATGTCGATGGGAGGTAAACCATTATTAACGATCAAAATTAAAGTTGCCAACTTAAATCGTTTACCTACAGTATCAATTACCGGAACTGTCACTTCTGTTCCCTTCGAAAGCTCGACGCCTAATCTTGATGAAATTTTGTATTCTTTATTGTCACCAACATGAAAAGTTTATAGACCCGACGTGTTCCAATTTTGTTCAAGTTCGGCAGTTTCAGGACAAGTCTTGCTATCTAAATATCAGACGCTATTACCAGGTGGTCGTTCTTTCTTACCTAATTCATACCTTTACAAATCTGCTATGGCAGTGCATTAATGTAGCGTCATTTAGACGGCTTGAAGAAGCTGACATATCGTGCGCAAGTTGCAGTGTGATGTTAGCTAACAACAAGGATTCGCTAATTACATTTCTAATGATTCCTTTCAGGGCATATGTCCCTACTGCAAAATGAAAGCCGAGCAGCAAAGAACCATCATCATCATCAGCCCATTTTATGTCCACTGCAGGACGAAGGCCCCTCCCTGCAATCTCCAATTTTCCCGGTCCTACGCCAACCAATTCCAACTAGCGCCAGCGAATTTCCTCATTTCATCACCCCACCTGGTGTTCTGCCGTCCTCGACTGCGCTTCCTTTCTCTTGGCACCCTTTCCTTCCTTGTACCCTACTAGTCCAAGGGTTATCTAACATGCGCTTTACATGACCTGCCCCGCTTCATTTTTTTACCCTAATATCAATTAAAATATCGACTATACCCGTTTGCTCTCTGATCGAAACCGCTCTATTTCTGTCTCTTAGCGTTATGCCTAGCATTTTCCGTTCCATCGATCCTTGCTCGTTCCTTAACTTGTTCTCAAGCTTCTTTGTCAGTATCCAAGTCTCTGCCCCATATGTCAGCACCGGTAAAATTCACTGATCGTACACCTTCCTTTTCAACGATAACGGTAAGCTTCCAGTCAGGAGCTGACAATGTCTGCCGTATGCGACCCAACCCATTCTTATTCTTCTATGAATTTCCTTTTCGTGATCAGGGTTCCCCATGATTAATTGACCTAGGTAAACGTACTCCTTCACAAACTCTAGGGGCTGACTGGCGATCTTTAACTCTTATTCCCTTGCCTCTAAGTAGAAGTCTTTCCAAAAAGGCTGAGCCACGACCTCACTCGTAGTCAACCATGTACGACGATGGAACAAATGTCAATTCCTGGTCACCTTGCCGTGTCCGACTGCAAGAGCGCTGTTGTGCACCCATAGGCGGTTGGTTCCAAGCAGCGTCTCGTGATCTCTTGCGTGTTTGATAGGTAGACTTGGGCCCCACGGGAAGATGTTCGATAATGATGTTCTCGGTTGTGTTGGTCCCTTCGGCTTCCTTGGGCAAGATGTCGTTGAGTGCGGCGGGAAGGGTCGTGCTTTCAGCCAATGGCTGCCCTGAGAACTGGAGATGTTGAAATGCCTTGGCGTTCCAGTTAATTTGTTAACAAAACGTCGTTTCATGCGCTGAATCACACAAGTAACTGGAACGCAAATGCATTTCTCCGCAAAGTTCGGGAATTTACATTTGAAAACTGCTGTCATACTGCGAATTTGTTCCAAGTGGATCCGCCTTGCGAAGTCCTCTGCTAGAATTT
This sequence comes from Dermacentor andersoni, assembly GCF_023375885.2. Classification (NCBI taxonomy): domain Eukaryota; kingdom Metazoa; phylum Arthropoda; class Arachnida; order Ixodida; family Ixodidae; genus Dermacentor; species Dermacentor andersoni. The sequence goes on from NC_092820.1 coordinate 156,427,511, forward strand.
GTAATTTGCAATATGAGTCCTAAGATAATTAGCTAAAAAGGTAATTAGTGAAATATTGTTAATTAACCGATTTTGTATTTGAAATTTTTTTGCAAGTAATGTCCGCTGCTTCGAGTATACCGGCTCATCAACTAGAATGGAGCGATCTGCCACAGGAAGCCTTAAAAAAAATTTGAAGGTGCTCGCTGAAACACCCTGTATGGGAAGCAGTATAGACTGCGCATGCGCTTGCATGAAGAAAATGAACTGCACATTCGTGTAACATAGTTATGAGTCATGTGATGCCGCCTCCAAGAAAGTTTGTTCGTTTTCTGTGAGAGCCAGTGAAGTGAAAATAACACACTTATCACCCAATTTTGCAATCATCTGCACTTCAGTTAGTCCACGGATGAGCTGCGTCCTGCCACGGGACACAATCGTGCAATCGTCCTCGATAGGTTTGCAGCCATGATCGCGACAGTGAATCGCCAAGAACCCACCCGTGCCATATTTTACGTTGTTGTGGTGTTGGCGATTCACTGTTGTTTGTTGTATTGTTGGTTCCCGTCGCTTGTAGATACTCAAATTATATTTTTGCATTCTGCCTAATTATATAATACATGTTCATAATACGGTACGCGATTGGTGATGTAAATATGTGCATCTCACTGCTCGTATTCCTCACGCATATGTCAATGAAAAAACGCATATACTACATTACCATAATCCTTCCACACATCATTACTGCGCATAAAACATTCCGCACATTTCTGAAAGATATCTATTACTACGCATATTTTTTAGAATTCCTGTTCAGGAAGGTTCCGCTTAACTTTATTATGTTTGCGACGTCAAGTTTTAGCGTCCTGCAAAAACTCATACACGCATTCCCGAAACATGTTTGCCTTGCTGCTTCCCCGCTCCCACCTGACATTTTCATGAGCCTTGTGAAGATCCGTTTGCGCAGATGACATTTGACATCAAAGAAAGCGTTGACTTTGTTCGCAAATGGCGAGACCTGAATCATGATGCGAAGGAACTTGTGTTCTACCGGCAGATCAGGAATTTCTCAAAACGCATCCTGCCTCCCGCTACTGACATTCGCATGGGCCTTGTGAAATTCCGTTTTCCCAAATGACATCTGACGTCAAAGAAAACACTGGCATTGCTCGCGAACCCTATCATGCTTCACCTATGTATTGTATATGCATTTGTGAACTTGAACATTGAAACTGAAACATCACGTTATCACTGCCCTTTCTTTCTCTCTCTAAATCTGTCTCACATTTGCAGAATTTCTTTTAGTGCCAGTTGTTTGGAATTTGGATGTGCGGTGGACCATTACTGATGAGCAAAATTCAAGTTGCCAATTTGAAACGTTCGCCTTTATCTTTATACCAAATTATCTGAGCAATCACTTCTGTTCCCTTCCATAACTTGGCGCCAGTACTCGATGAAATGTTCTATTGCTTATTGTCACCAATAATAAAAGCCCATAGACACAACGTGTTCCAATTTTGTTGAAGTTTGGCCATTTACGGACACGTTTCGCTATATAAATATCAGCCGCTGTGAAGTAAACGTAATTATGACAGAAACATAGTGACGGTAGTACCCAGTAGCTGTGTTACAGGGTAGCACTTAAGCGCCCATTCCTGCGTGGAGCGTAAGCGTGCCTCGGCATCGTTGTCGTAACGGAGCGAACGAGCAGAGCGAAGGATGAAACAGTAATCGCGCAGCGCAGCGGGGGATCAAAAGCGAAGAGAGCGCGAGGAGGACACTACAAGAGGAGGCTACAATGAAAGCACGAGTTGGAAAATGGAAGAGGGGGGCGGGGGCAAAAGCGTGAGAAGAGAATCGTTTAGAAAAGTGTAGTGCCTCTGCTGCGATTATGGCCACGTGATGGCGCCCGAGTCGCGCGTGTCGTCTGTTCACCGATGGCACGCGGCGAGCGTGTCCAGCGATACTATACATGTCGAAACAAAGCACTGCGTGAGCGGAGGTCTGTTTGCGGCGGTTGCTGTGAATCGCGCCCACGCGTCGCCCATGTGCTGCATCTCGCGATCTCCCGATTAACGAGGCAGTCGCGCTACACTTCGCTCCGTTTACAACGTGCCGTACGAGACAGATTGTCCGCGCCAGCCAATGCATCGCGAGATGAAGACGCGTATAGAGCCGCGCTCAAATTTCGCATTAGGGAGTATCGTAATCATCGGTGAACTTTTCTTACTTAAAGGGACAGACAACCGCTCGGAACGTGAATCGAGATAAGCCTGCTGAGGGGAAGATTGCCTATTGCATTGGCTAAAAGATGCCATGTTTTTATCACCAAACGTGGATTTATATGCTTAATTCTTCACTAAAAGACGCAACAAATGCCACGCGGCAAAGACATGAAGATGCATAAGAGGTGAAGATGCATTCGGGAACTGGTGGTGGCGGCGGATACGTGGAACGGCAGCTAAAGAAACTTTGCTCACTTTTGCAGAGCGCGAAACAACGTCCCACCGTCAAGGGACCGGCATCCCTGGGTTTCTGCCGAGTAATCTACAGAAGCAAGGTTCTTGGTCGACCAAACACTGCATTACTGCTGAAAGCCCCTCTTCTCTTTTTGGAAGCGCCAAAGCACCACGTGACCTGTTGCTGCTCCCATATAACCAGCTATAAACGCCTACTGCATATCGAGCTTCGCATTCGGGCAGTGGTGACGGTGGCGGATACGTGGAACGGCAGCCAAAGAAACTTTGCTCACTTTTGCAGGTTAGTTCGCAATTCCTTTTGCAAATTTTTTCGCCCTTCTACTCGTTCCTACTTTTTTTGCTGCTGGCCCTACTGCCCGAGCAAGTGTTTTCTTTTTTTTTTGTGTGTGCCTGTGTGTGTAATTCGTGTTTTTCCTTTAATACGTGTACTAGCGTAGTATGGAAACCCCCTCTGGAGCGACATTTTTTAAAATTTCGATTTGTGCAACCTGTGCATTGCGATGACCGCCGATTTTGGCGAATCATGTCTAGCATATGTTGAGGTGTTAGTGGCTGATGACAAAATATAATACGTACGGAGTGTGATCTACGTTATAATCTGGGAAAGTGCTCGGGTATTCGAGAGCGGGGTTGGAGAGCCAAAATAAAGTGTGAGACATGTCGCGGGACAGCGTCTCGAAGCGCTGACACTGCTCGATAGCAGGATAGTAATGTGCCCCTTGCTTTGAGCAGGCAGCTGGCGGACATAAGTCGAACGCTTGCTGCGCTTACAGTGAAGGTTGGTTAAATATCGAGTCTGAGAGATGCAGTGAGCAGTATTGAGACGTCTGTGCAGCACATGTCCTATATGTATGATAAGCTCATGGAAGCTTCAAATAAACACGATAAGCAAATAGAATCCCTGCAGAAGAGAGTTGATATTTTCGAAGCAGCTAATGAAAAAGGAGAAATTGCAGAGTTATACAATGAGCAGCAGAAAACAAAACATGAAACTTCATGGCTTACCTGAAACTGAGCGCGAATATTTAATGGAGAAACTGAATGATATCGCTATCCAGCTTGGTCTACCACCGATTACAAAAAATGATGTTGATGGTCTGCACCGTATTCCCTCATTTACAGACAGAATTCCTGTAGTGCTCATCAGGTTGTGCAAACAGTACCCAAAAGCACAGTGAATTGCCAAGCGTAGCACTCTCAAGCAATGCAATAAGAATATAAATTTCTTTTGACAACTGCGCAAAACAAGAAGCTATTGTGGCTCGCGAAGACAAGAGCCGCTGAGGCACACTACAGGTTTGTATTCATGCTCGGGAGTGCGTTTGAATAACATCCTCGGTAAATACTACCCAATTCTCACCAGCAACCAGAAACTTAATAAGATTTCTCCCGACCCGCCCAGAGTAGCCAACAGACGCAACACTTAACTTTAAAGATATTCTTGTGCATGCCAAACTAAGGAAACTAAGGACACTCCTCAATGCCGGCACGCCTAGGGGCAAGCGCCCTACACCACGCGCTAAGAAACCTCCTCTGTAGTGCCTAGGCAGAGTCATATATTCAAGGAGCGAAAGCCCCCAGATTTTTTCGCCTCGCGCCCTCTCTTACTCGCGCCTGCGCACAAACGGCTGGCTGGCGATCCCTCAAATGAACGTTTCGTGAGGTGAGGCACACCGCTTCAGCTGTTGCGAATTCTAATATCCCACAAACGTTATTCATCTGTACTGCCTTTGACCAGGCGTGCTACTTTGGCCGACGCAAAGGGACAGTTTCCGCCTATTTGCACTTGAGACCCGATGTGTGATTTTTCACATGCCGTGTATTCTTGACATGAAATTGATGAGAGATTTCTAAAACACAAGAACATGAAATTTACAGCCTGCGCCGCTAAAGTACAGCAGGTTGTAGATTTGACAGATGTGATCGCGCGCGCGTTAGCCAAGTTTGTCCAAACCTATACAAATACTTTTTTTGTAAAGTTATGCAAATAGGATCGTCACTGTGCCCTGCGTGCAATGCGAGAGGCGGCATAACACACGTAATCTACAATTGAAACTTCTTTGCAGTCCATACGACCCTACTGATGTTCGTACTGAGTGTCCCTCAAGCGTTGCACCTTGAGCTATAACATGTAGCTGAACCATGGACTAGTGTATCCTGTGTCTCACATGTTAATAAGACGCTTCTACCTTTTCGGCGAGGCGGAGTCTGAACGAAATACTTTGTAGGTTCTGGGGGGTGTACGTTAGGTGTCGTAAGTAAAGTGTCGTATTTCGTATGTTCTGGCGTTCAAACTGAGAAATTTCTGGAGTTCTCTGCAAGTCTATTCATTAGCAAAAACCTGCAGATATCCATATGCATCCGTAAATGTAGGAATTCCTACGTATGAGCTCATTCTATCGCCGGTATTCGCATGCAGGTGACGATGCCCCAGCATCCGGTGTCGTTGGACGCGATGAAAGCCTGCGTCGCCGGTCTTCTGCGCTCTGCTGCTCACTTTTTGCTCATGGATTTCATGTGTCACTACTTCTACAGGTAAGGAGCAGCGCTGGCCTGTAATATACACGAGCGACAATATAGTGCGTTCGCACGGAAGGGACGACGATGTTTTCACCTCTTACGGTATGCCGATTTTATTCGGTGTTCATTTGTGGTCGGCCCGAGAGAAACTCTGACTTGGGGCAAAAGCACATCTGTTACGCAATTTTAGATCTCGCGATTCTTTCTTGAAATAAAATAAACGTGGTTGCTGATCACGCAATCAAAGTTCAGATTTGCTATCGACATATCAGATCACTAAGTAGCAATTTTTCTGCTTGGTGGTTTATTGTTAGAAGGAAAAGAAGGGACGCTGACCAATATTTTGTTGTTATTAAGTGCGCAATGAAGCCTGAACGTTTAATACTTGTTAAGATGATCTTTTTGATTGGTATCCCTTTTTTGGTTTCTGTCATCAACTTATTACCCGACCAGACGAAATTTCGTGATACCATTGATTTGGTGCTTTCTGTTCCAATCGTTAGAAGTGGTGCTACACGTTGCTATGTGACAGGAAAATAAAATAACCTTGCCGCCGATATTTTGTCGATCACGTGGTGTTAAAATAGCTTAAACGTCTGACTGGGCTTTGGCCTTTTTTGTTCCATAGTGCGGTGCGAAAATCTTCAGGTTTTGTCCATGGCACTGCAACTTGTTTAACATGTTTTCTAAGTATTGTTAGACAACGTGCTTTATCCTTACACTTTCTAAACTTTGTGCTTACAATTTCAAGCGAACGTTGAAGCCTTGGTAAAGCCCCTAGAGAGAGAGAGAGAGAGAGAAGAGGAAGATCAAAGAGGTTTAAGAGGTCCTTGGTGTTTGGCTACCGTACAAAATGCCCGAAAGTGTCATGCGGAAGAAGTAAAGTTGCCTCGGTGATGCTTACAGAAGTATTTTACCTCAGAATTAAATCTGGCCGATATAAGAGCACATGAATGCCTGAGTGTGTTTCTTTTTAATTTTTTAACTATGTGTTGACCTTTATTGACTAGCTGATGCAAGTTTGACTACAGAAACTGCAGAATTGCCCTTTCGTTACTCTCTTTTTCTCTCTCTGCTGACTCTTTAAGCAATTGTACGAAATGTGCTTTATTGCCGAATGTTTTTCACATCCGCTCATGTTATAATCCTTTCATCATTCGTCAACTTATTGTTTGTTGTGAAACCGGCGACAGAATAGGTGGCGTCCAAAAATGGCGTCTTAGAAGTGTTTCCGGCTTGACGTTTTCGACGTTATTCACAGTGGAGGAACATAACTAGGAAACTTACCAGTAAGTATGTGGCCTGTAGGGTGAGCAACACTGCAACAAAAAACCTCAGACGGACAGTCAAAGAAGTTGAAATAATCTCTTGGGTGGCGGCAATGGACAAGAAACTTGTCATGAGTAACTACTTAAGAGGAAAAAACGAAATCGGGAAAGAAACAATGTATAACTCAAAGGGAAGCTCATTATTTTCGACGCAAGATCAGGATTCCTTAGAAAATGCTCCTATAAAGCGAGATATAAAACGGAAGAAGAAGCATGTGCTTGCCGCGGTATAGCTAGGGAAATGATGGAGCATGTTTTATTAGAATGTGAAGATATGTGAACAGCGGTCGATCTAGGCACCGCTGGCCTCCTTGAAGCCCTTCGGTTCAGCGAAGCAAAGGGAAAGTAAACGTGTCCACAATAGAGATTAGTAAGAGGTGGTTGGAAGATTGGTGGAAGTAGGGAAACAACAAAAAACGGAGACGTACAAAAACAAAGTACACAATAGGGGGTAAGAAAATTTGGTTATAGGAATTCATCGTGGGTTTTTTTTTTTTCTTCTCGTTATTGCTTTATTGCTAAGAGCTGGATGGCGCAACCCCCCGCCCCGTTCCAAAGGGGAAGCTCATAACATCAATTCATCCATCGGCTTGGCAATCGCTTCCAGAGCATGCGTTTGCCAAAGCATACCTCTCTAGATTGATTTCTTTTTTGTCAGCTAGGCCAGAAATGCTCAAGCATAGGTGTGCTGTACTGCTAGTGCTCTAACATATCAAACAATCTCGCAAACTGACTGCCGACAGCACCGGAACGTTCTAAACTGGACGCTATTCTCCGCTATCAAGATCAGTGAAGATATGTGCCTAATAATAATAAGCAACGGGCCGCGCAAACTGGAACGTCGTGTAAACTACGCCATTAGTGCCGTAGTTAATACGCTGGAGAAATGAAAGAAATGTTCTGCCGTTGTGTGATTTTCTCCGCTTGTCGCCGAAGAAGCGCCAGAAGAATGACAGGATAATAAGCTAGTATTACAGCTTGAGTAAGATTTTTCAGAGCTAGTCATTCTTTGCGAACCTCCCCAGAATTTCTTGACCGTGGCTGTTGGCTATCTCGGTGTTGCTGCTGTCGTCTTGATGAATAGGTCGTACTTTAAAAAAAAATTCAATTATGTGCCCGATACTGAGATTGAGCTGATGTAAGGAGCATATGTTGATCTTATAAAACGACAGGGACTTGTAAACCTGGGTTGACAGTGACATGGCTCTTCACGCAATTCGGCGCCGACCAAGGCGCCTTACCTGCCTTTTGGGCTTTGGTGTGGCCCTGAACGTGATGTCCTTCGTCAGGTACCTTGTCCAGTACGACGTACCCAACGTCTTTGCCAGAATTACTCAATTCTGGCACCTTCCTCTACCGCTCAAGTGTGTCGCCAGGTCCCATCTCTGTTTCCATTTCTGGAAGTAAGCGGATGTTCGTTCTCGATAACATGCTGTTTCTTTTTAAACAAATTACTCGCGTTTTCTTTTTGTTCCATTTGCTCTAACTTTAGATAGAAGCGGTCGCTCAGCATAAAGGTAGTATTAAAGCCCGAATTGCAAAAAACACTGATAGCAATAGCAACGTCTCACATTATTACACAAAGCAAAGCTCGCAGCTTTCAGCTGTATAAATCGCAGTAAATGTTCGCTGACTAACCAATCAAGCATGTTGTCATGCACCCAAAGACACACACGAACAGAGTCCACTTGATGACCGCGAGCATTCGCGGTCACGAAGCTGGCTTGACGCAGGGTGCCGCCAGCGGTGAGCACGAGTGCTTGTCCCAAAGTGAACATTCCGTGAGGCCGCTACCTTAATCCCCGCAAGAGCGACTGCGTTAGCAGGCGTTTGGTTTGTTGTGGCACCACGCACCCGAGCACATGAGGATTGGAACCTTCCGCGTTCAGCCGTGCGCGGTTTAGCTGTGTTCGAGGAAAGGGGGATCCTGGGGGTTGAGCCGATGCCGAGTGCTCGGACCTTTAAGGCCCCTCATCCTGGGACTCACCCACGACGATAAGGTGAGAGAGAATAGTCTAGAGGAACTTGAAATCCCACAAGTAACACCGGAAGAGGTAAAGAACGCCTTGGGAGCTATGCAAAGGGGGAAGGCAGCTAGAGAGGATCAGGTAATAGCAGATTTGTTGAAGGATGGTGGGAACACTGTCCTAGAAAGATTGGCCGCCCTATATACACAATGCCTCATGACCTCGAACGTACCGGAATCTTGGAAGAACGCTAACATAATCCTAATCCATAAGAAAGGGGACGCCAAAGACTTGAAAAATTATAGACCGATCAGCTTACTGTCCGTTGCCTACAAAGTATTTACTAAGGTAATCGCAAATAGAATCAGGAATACCTTAAACTTCTGTCAACCAAAGGACCAGGCAGGATTCCGTAAAGGCTACTCAACAATAGACCATATTCACACTATCAATCAGGTGATAGAGAAATGTGCGGAATATAACCAACCCTTATATATAGCCTTCATTGATTACGAAAAAGCATTAGATTCAGTCGAAACCTCAGCAGTCATGAAGGCACTACGGAATCAGGGGGTAGATGAGCCATATGTAAAGATACTGGAAGATATCTATAGCGGTTCCACAGCCACCGTAATCCTCCACAAAGAAAGTAACAAAATCCCAATAAAGAAATGCGTTAGGCAGGTATATACGATCTCTCCAATGCTATTCACAGCCTGTTTACACGAGGTATTCTGAAACCTGGATTGGGAAGAATTGGGGATAAAAGTTGATGGAGAATATCTTAGCAACTTGCGTTTCGCTGATGATATTGCCTTGCTTAGTAACTCAGGAGACCAATTGCAATGCATGCTCACTGACCTGGAGAGGCAAAGCAGAAGGGTGGGTCTGAAAATTAATCTACAGAAAACTAAAGTAATGTTTAACAGTCTCGGAAGAGAACAGCAGTTTACGATAGGTAGCGAGGCACTGGAAGTGGTAAGGGAATACATCTACTTAGGGCAGGTAGTGACCACGGATCCGGATCATGAGACTGAAATAACCAGAAGAATAAGAATGGGCTGGGGTGCGTTTGGCAGGCATTCTCAAATCATGAACAGCAGCTTGCCACTATCTCTCAAGAGGAAAGTGTATAACAGCTGTGTCTTACCAGTACTCACCTACGGGGCAGAAACCTGGAGGCTTACGAAAAGGGTTCTGCTGAAATTGAGGACGACGCAACGAGCTATGGAAAGAAGAATGATAGGTGTAACGTTAAGGGATAAGAAAAGAGCAGATTGGGTGAGGGAACAAACGCGGGTAACTGACATCTTAGTTGAAATCAAGAATAAGAAATGGGCATGGGCCGGACATGTAAAGAGGAGGGAAGATAACCGATGGTCATTAAGGGTTACGGACTGGATTCCAAGGGAAGGGAAGCGTAGTAGGGGGTGGCAGAAAGTTAGGTGGGCGGATGACATTAAGACGTTTGCAGGGACAACATGGCCACAATTAGTACATGACCGGGGTAGTTGGAGAAGTATGGGAGAGGCCTTTGCCCTGCAGTGGGCGTAACTAGGCTAATGATGATGATGATGATCCTGGGCGACACACCTCTTTGGCCTCTGCTTCGCGTAGACGGTACCCCCGGAATGACCAACCCGAGGGAAATCGACGGTCCCCTTTACCTGTCTCTTTCTTCTCAAATATTCGTCTTTCTCTCTCACTTTTTGAACTTTCCTGTCTTCTTCTCTCTTCCCTTTACTTCCTTTCTCCTGGCCGGCAAGGGTTAACCTGGTGTGGCTATGCTACTTTAGGTACACCATATTTGGTTGTATTAACGGCGTACGGCTGGCGTCATGCAGTCTTGTACAAAAGCTCTGCCGCGTCCCCTTGTTGGGCTCCGTGGTGGGTGGTCGGCGCTGCGGCCAAACAAACACATTTTCTTATGGCAGCACAAATTTCTGTCCTCTATGATCGGCGTCTTCAAAGATGCCGCACCGAAGCACCGTTCCAGTTCTCTTTTCGGAGCAACGCCCCATCGCTTCCCAAGTACTGTGTAGTCCACAGTGAAAACAACATACCAGTAAGAAAGCTCTCCCAATTCCTGGTGGCCAAGTGCCTGAAACACAAAATCAGACCGACATACAAAGCCTCAAAACTGTCTAGCGTGGACCTCCGCCTAGAACTAAATTACAAAGATCAAGCGCTAAAGCTCTCGGAATTTACTAGTATTGGCGACGCGACAATGACAATTTCACCACACAGAAAACTAAATGCAAGCCAGGGTGTAATATCAGAGGAAGACTTTATTGGCCTGAGCGATGAGGAACTGCTGGAAGGTTTCCAGGAACAAAATGTTGCCAAAGTACAAACAATTATCATCCGCAGAAACGACCAAGAAATCCCGACAAAGCATCCTATACTTACCTTTGGAACAAGTGTGATGCCTACCTCGCTGGAGGCAGCGTACCTAAACGTAAACGTCAGACCGTATATACCGAACCCCAGACGATGTTTCAAGTGCCAAAGGTTCGGACATGCTTCACATGCATGCAGAGGCCAAACGTCATCATCATCAGCCTGGTTACGCCCACTTCAGGGGAAAGGCCTCTTCCATACTTCTCCAACTACAAACAGCCAAACAACCTGTGCTAAATGCAGCTACAATGATCACCAATCTGACAACTGCACTTCTTGTCCCCATTGCATTAACTGCAGAGGAGACCATCCAGCTTAAACGCGATCTAACCTTGCTGGAAAAAAAAGAAGTAATTGCACCAACCGTGAAAGAAAATATCTCGTTCTTTGAAGCCAGAAAGCGACTATCGTACCTTTCGCGTCGTAGTCATGCCGATGTGACGAAGGTGGGGGCAGCGTCACAGAGGCCTCAGGAGTCCTCCGAGTACAGGCACAATGTTCCCTAATGACCCATCCCGGCCCCGCGATGGAAGAAGCCAGTGCTGCTCCATCCTCTTCGAAGGGCGTGCAGACGCTAGTTCCGCAGGGCCCTAAAATCAAACGAACCCCGAGTCCCAAGACACGTGCTTCGGCATCTAACTCTTGCTCCTCCAACTCTTCAGAGAAAGCGATGGAGGTCGACCCAAGAACCTCGGTGTCATCGACGCCGAAGAAGAAGTGCTCTCTCGAGCGCGGAAAGAGGGACAAAGTCCCAATAACCCCTCCAAATAAGAAAGCGATAACGAAAAGGTTATCGCTCCTTTGTATTAGCCTTCTTTAGATCTATGTCACCTAACATCTTTCTTATCTCCGATTCACTCGTAATGCCATTTTTTGTCTTTAAATTTTATAGTGGCTTTTATTATCCACTGGAATTGTAGAGATCCCTCACATAACTTCGGTGACATCAAAAACCTGTTATTTAACTTCTCTGCTGTGGCCTTATGCTAACAGGGAACAAACCTAGGCGAGAAACACAAAAATATTTTAAAAGCTTTCACTGTTGTACGGCGCGACCGTACTCAGACGAACCGGCTTTCGGCTGGTGTAGCCATTGTTCTGCAGGGCGGTATTGCAGCTAGGGAAGTTCCCATTACCAGTCACATAGAAACCGTTGCTGTCACCGCTTTAGCTCACAAAACCATCACCATTTGTTCACTGTATATTCCACCCTACACCCATTTTTCTACTAAACACTTACAAAATTTAACAGGTCAATTACCGGAGCCATTTCTTTTAGTAGGGGATTTTAATGCTCACTTTACTTTTGGAGCAGTATCAAAACTGACCAAAGGGGGCAGATGGTTGAAGATTTTATTCTGTCAAATGATATCTGCCATTTAAATTCAGGTGCACCAACCTACGTTTAACCGACTTCCGGCACTTTTATTTGTTTAGATTTAGCTTTTTGCTCACCATCTCTTTTTAATGATCTTAATGGGAAGTCCTCAACACGTGATATGGTAGTGATCATTTGCCCGCAGTTATCAAACTTTTATCGTCACCACCAACCTTAGTCACTATGCCACGCCGGTGGAAATTACACCTCGCTGATTGGCCGGTTCTTATGGAGAACGCGAAACTGGAAGTTGTCTTTTCGCCAGAACTAAGCATGGACGAACTTAAGAAAAAATCACTGAGATCAATCTCAGCGGCAGGAAAGGAAACAACCCAGTCATCCGGTATAGTGCTCAAAATGCTAAATCCCGTGGTGGACAAACGAGCGTACCGAAGCCAAAAGCGAACAAAATAAGGCCTGGGGAACACTACGGAGGTACCCCACTTATAAAAGCCTTCTAAATTTAAACTGGCCAAAGCCAAAGCACCATTTATTCGAAGAAAAGTGGAGAAATCATCATACCAAAAATACATATCTTCAATCAACAGCACAGTCGAACCAAACGAATGTGTGACCAGGTGAGGGAATTTACAGGGGAGTAGACATCATACACAATACCACTACTTACATGTCCAGGCACACAAACAACACTACGGGACCAGACCAACTTCTTAGGCCAGCACTTTTACAACGTCTCCAGCTCAGCAAACTACTCAAATGCATTCTTAAAATATAAAGAAACGGCGGACAACCAGAGACAACTCACTACTGGGGCTCCAAATGAACTTTATGATAACGCCCTCACAATGCAAGAATTGAACAGAGTTCTCTCTGTCGGCAAAAAAACGGCCGCAGGTCTTGACCGTGTCCACTACACAATGCTGGCCCACCTATCTCAAGCATCAGTACAAACACTTTTTACATTTTTCAAGAAGATATGGGAATCTGGAGTAATGCCTACAGATTGGAAAAATGCTGTAGTAGTGCCTTTTTGAAATCAGGTAAACCCGCAACATCCTCAAGCAGCTACAGACCCATTGCACTAACACGTTGTTTAGCCAAATCCTACGAGAGTATCATAAACGTAAGACTCGCATTCATCCTTGAATCAAGAAGCTTAATAGACATGCACCAGTGCGACTACAAAAGGGCGGCTCGACAACTGACCGCCTCGTACAACTAGAACACGAAATACGTAATGCGTTGTTACACAAACAACACTCTTTCATAGTTTTCTTCGATTTAGAAAAAGCGTATGATACCACGTGACGGTATCGAATTTTACGAGACCTGGCTGACTTGGGAGTTCGTGGCAGAATGCGAAACTGTCTATCTGATTTTATAGCAAATAGAACATTTTAATTGCGTCTTGGCACAATACTTTCCTGCACATTTACACAGAAAAACGGCGTTCCACAGGGTTGCATTCTGAGCACATCATTCTTCATAGTCAAAATGAACTCTCTTAATACCATCATCTCATCTGCTGCTATGCACTCAATAATATATGTCGACGATTTGCAAGTGGCTTGCCGCACCTCAAATCTGCCCACTTGCGAAACACAACTGCAAATAACGATAAATAATCTTACACAATGGGCTGCCAAAAATAGATTCCGTTTTTCAACAGACAAAAATGTTGCAGTTCTCTTTTCCCAGAAGCGAGGGTTACACTGCAATCCAGTTGTCACATTGGATGGCACAACATTGCTGGTCTAAGAAGACCACAAATTTTTAGGCGTAACTTTTGACACAAAGCTGAACTTCCTGACCCACATTAACACAACTAAAATTAAAGCAAACAAAGCACTAAATATCCTCCAGGCGTTATCGTACAAGCACAGGGGAGCTGACCGAACTTGTCTACTACGTATATACCGGTCCCTTGTACGTAGCATCCTCGACTACGGTAGTGTAGTTTATGGGGCAGCTAGGCAGTCATACCATCAAGCGACTTCATCCAGTTCATAATCTCAGCCTACGACTGGCGAGCGGTGGCTACAGAATATCGCCTGTCCAAAGTTTGTATGTTGACTCCAATGAGCCTTCCTTACAGCATTGCAGAGCACTACTTACACTTTCCTATGTACTGAGAATTCGGTCATCACCGCAACATATATGCTACAGCATCGTAACACAGTGCAAATGTCGAGTACACTACACAAAGAAACCCAACATGATTCAGCCACTTATCTTGCGACACGAAGAGTACTGTCACACTTATGGTGTTCCTCATGAGGTCCTGCAGCTTGCTGAAAGGCCACGAAGATTGCCCGCATAGTACAACTTTTCACAGCTATGCGACTGCACACCAACAAATCTAAAGAAATAAGACATCCCACAAGAATACATACTACAAGAGTTTCGAACTATTCAAGAAAAATATAAAAATTGCACGGCCTTTTACACTGACGGCTCCAAAACACAAGAAGACGTAGGTGTCAGAATCATAACAAAAAATTTCGAAAATAGCATTCGGATAAATAATTTTTTCTTCGGTCTTTACCGCCGAAGCTTATGCGATATGAGCGGCAGTAAAAAAAAAATTACCACCGACAAGCAGATGAATGCTATCATTTATACTGATTCGTAGAGCATACTCAGAGCTACTCAGTCACCAGTAGAGCATACTCAGAGCATACTCAGTCGCCAGTAACGCTTCTATGAGGTGATCCTACGCAGACTCCCGATTGGGGATACACACCTGACATAATTTTCTACTTCAAAACAAGAACCCGCCAACTTGTGAGAAGTGCCAAGAACTATTTGCAGTAATGCTCATTGCTAAGGCATGTCCACATACTGAAGCACAAAGACGGAAGCTTTTACAGAATCTCTATAACTTACACATACCTTTACACCCCGCCTCAACACTGGGAGATGATCCGCTAGTGCTCTTCGCTTACTTGTGGAGCTTTTTAGGAGAAACCGGTTTTTTGCACAGACTATAATGTAGCCCAACTTTCCCTGCTTTAACATTTGATTTCTTAATACCTTGTTATTCGCGCAGCATAGCCTTAGTCGCTATTGCGCCATTAAACGCGAATTAACTTACTAACAGCTAGTTAATCATTTTGACGATGCTGGGCCTCCAAACTTCCGCTATCACGTGACCTCCAACACCGGGATCAACACGATGCACATGAAGCCATGAGTCTTCTCGACTCATCCTTGTATGTTCGCGTTTCGGCCTGGCACCTGGAGTAAGTCACGTGAGCTCCAACACACTGCACCCGTGCCGCGTATGCACTCAGCTGCGTGGGCACACCGGGCTCAGTCACATGACCTCCAACACAGGGCGTGCGGCATGGTGTGCGTGAATGCTGTCCCTGCACATAGTTTTTGCAAATACAGGGACCCTACGCGCGAAACCACAGTGCACCATTTCACTAGCCTTCTTCGGTCGCCATCGCATTCTCGCCGTCTCAGCCCCAGAAGATCACGTGACCTACAACACACGACGCGCGTGCCCAGTGGTCTCGGAAGGCTGGGCCACGCTTGCGTTGTTGCGCCCGGTGCCCGTATAATTGCTATCGTAATAAGGAAAGAAAAGCAGATGAAAATAGAAAGAGGAAGAATTACTTGAAGAAAAGCAGGGAGGTTAGCCTTGTTAAGAACGGCCCAGCTGAGGTGCAAGTTTTGCCAGCCAGTGGCGACGACGGCGGCGTCAACTTTCAAGGAACGCCACCGTTACGCTCTAGCCTCGTCGCCGTTGTGACTGAATGAGTTCGACGAAGCAGGCTTTGTGCCGCGACACGAGAGGGGGAGTTGCCGCGGGAACGTCGTCGGCGACCCCTTTCCACGCGCCGACCTAGACGCAGGACAATGGCTACCCGGCCGCGCTGCGAGGGTCAGCTCCGAGTTCTACGAAGTCCGTGTCACGTCGGTTCCGGACCGGACCGTGAACCTGTGTGCGTGCGTGCGTGCGTGCGTGTGCGTGTGCGTGTGTGTGTGTGTGTGTGTGTGTGTGTGTGTGTGTGTGTGTGTGTGTGTGTGTGTGTGTGTGTGTGTGTGTGTGTGTGTGTGTGTGTGTGTGTGTGTGTGTTTGTGTGTGTGTGTGCGTAAGCCATCCCGGAGAGAGGCGGCGTGTTTACAATGACTGGACGAACGTTTCCGTGCCCTTGGAATCAAGGGGGAAACGAGTGTTTATAAACCGCTGTTGTGCGGATGCTCGACACACTTTCTTAGGCAGTCATGTTAGACTGAGACACTCTCTCAAGCAGTCGTATTAGACTGACGTACTTTCTCTCGCAGTCATGCTAGACTGATTAACTGCATGTAAATACTGTAAATAAAACCATATTCCTCGTTCTCGATGAGAAGCAGTCCTTCCCTTCATCAACGTCCTCAGCGTGGATAAGCTGGACGACGGCAAGGGCCAGCTACCTTCTAATTCATCTCGGACTCCAATCTTGACAACGGATCACGAGCGATGGGATTGAGCCCCCAATCCTGACAACTGGCTCACAGCGGTGAGATGGACTTTGCGACGAGGTGCTGTGTCTACGGTGAGTGCTTGGTTGTTGCTTTGACTCTCTAGGCTTCATTTTGTGGTTGTTCTGTTCAGAACAGTAGGCAAGCTAGATTGTTGAGTGTTAGCTAGGTTGTGTTTTCCTAGCTAGGTTTAGCGAGCAGGATCAAGGCAGTAAAGCAGCAATCATGGAGTTAAGGAGACTGCTGAGAGACGAATTGTTGATTGTTAGTGAGGAACTGGGCCTAGATGTACGCAAGTAAATGCTAAAATCGGAATTATTGCAGCTAATTTCCGAACAGGCCAGTGACGAACAAATTGAAATGGGGTTGGAACTTCTGAAAACAAGAGAAGAACGGGACAGAGAGAGAGAGAGGAACGTGAGTTAAGAAAAATGCAACTTGAAATTGAAAGCAAACGTTTCGAGTTGTCTCAAGGAAGTGAAGGAGCTCTGGGACGATCAAGTGAGGCAGAATCATACCGCATGGACAGCCTATTAAAGCCATTTGAGGTCGGGACCGACATAGGCTTGTTCCTAAGCAATTTTGAAAGGACTTGCGAGAAGATGAACTTCGGTCCGAGTACAGGGCCACAGCGGTTGCTGTCTATGTTGCCGTGTGAGGCGGTGGAAGTAATCGCCAGACTGAGTGCACAGGATGCATATGATTATGCAAAAGTTAAGGCTAGTCTCCTGAAGAAATACCGCCTTTCAGCCATAGCTTTTCGGCAAAGGGTTAGGGGCATGGGCAAGAAAGATAGCGAGGGGTATGCGGAGTTTGCATACGGCTTAAAGGCCAATCTAGTCGAGTGGCTGAAAAGTGCAGAAGCGTACGACAGCAGAGACATGATCATTGAATGTATGTGTCTAGAGCAGTTTTACAAAAGCATCCCCCAAGCTGTGAAACTGTGGGTGCAAGACAGAGGTAATGTAAACACTGTGGAAAGGGCGGGTGAATTAGCCGAAGAATACGCAACGCGTAGAAAGTTGAACGCCAAGGACGGAAGTTAGGACGGTCGAAATGGACTGCGGACACCATTTCCATTCAAAAAGGGTTCACGGACTAGACGATCGGAGCCTGCAGACGTGGACGAAAAACCCACAGAAAAGAGCGAGGAGAAACCTAACGGCGAAACTGTACAAAAAGAGCAGAAAAGAAAATTCGGATCTTTTAGACCAATCCGCTGTTATAAATGTCACATACTGGGACATATAGCTGTAAACTTCGGGAAGCCTAGCGTAGTTTTCTCCTACGTGGATGAAAAAGACGAGAATATGGAACTTTCGAGCTCATATCTTCACGACCTGCAAGCTAATGGCAAACCATGCAGGGTGCTAAGAGACAGGGCCGCCACGATGGACATTGTCCATCCGTCTTACGTGACGGTAGATGACTTCACCGGACAAGTAGCATGGATCAAACAGGTTGTAGAAGAACACAGCGTATGTCTGCCCATGGCCAAAGTCAAAATCAGTGGACCATTCGGGGAGCTAGAGACCGAGGCTGCAGTTTCCAAATTTTTGGCACTGCAGCGCGCTTACATTCTTTCGAATCGTTCAAATCAGTTACTGCGTGACAAAGGGCTTAAACAGGGGGAGGGCATAGGCATTGACCCGAGGCCAGGCTCATAAAATCGCGTCGCTTTCGGCCGAAAATCCACAAGCTGCTCCAGCGGAAGTAGCAAAGGAGATAACGTCAATAACCGAATCCGAGCTAGGCCCGAGTGATGAAAGAACAGTTGAGGAAAGCCTGCCAGCTGACCAGCTCAATGAGAGCTTATCGCTAGGGTGTCAAAGTTCACCCCTGCAGGAAGAGCTCGCTGATGCACTCGCAAGCGAGACAGGGTCGTTATTATCACCGGCCTCAAAGAACTTTTATCAGCTCTTACGTGTGGATAGAGAGTCACTGGCAGCCGAGCAAAAAAATGATGAGAGCTTAGCTAAATTACATCACACAGCTAAAGAAGGCATTGCTAGGCGCAACGTGACGATACATGAGAGAGGAGGATTGTTGTACCGGCACTACAGAGATCTAAAGGGCAGGATTTTAGAGCAGTTAGTCGTACCTACTAAGAGGGAGGACCTTTTGAGCCTCTGTCATGGAAATGGGTGGTGCGGCCATCTAGGCATAAACAAATCAAAGGAAAGATTGCTTATGGAATACTACTGGCCTGGCTGTTTCAAAGACGTAGAAAACTTTGTAAGATCATGCGACGCCTGCCAGCGCTCTGGTAAACCAGGAGAGACATAGAAAGCTCCACTAAAGGTAGTGCCCTTAATAACAGAGCCTTTCAGACGACTTGTAATAGACACGGTAGGGCCTCTACCAAAAACAAAATCAGGTTACAGGTACTTGTTTACCATGCTATGTCCAGCTACAAAGCTTCCAGAAGCAATCCCTCTGAAAGAGCTCAGCTCCACCGAAGTAGTAGACGCGCTTTTGACAGTGTTTGCACGAGTTGGGTTTCCAGCCGAAATTCAGGCGGATCAAGGGTCGGTATTCACGAGCGCACTGACTTCCACAATCTTGCAAAAGTGCGGGGTAAAGTTAATACACAGTTCTGTCTATCACCCTCAGTCAAACAGTGTAGAGAGGTGGCATTCAGTGCTTAAGCGAGTTTTTCGTGCGCTCTGTTACGAGCACAAGGAGGACTGGGAGAACTGTCTGCCGGTAATTTTGTTTGCTTTGCGAACGGTTCCACATGAAGCGACAGGGTTCTCGCCAGCAAAACTAGTGTACGGAAGGACACTCCGTTCTCCACTAAGAATGTTAAGAGAGATGTGGGAGGAAAGAGGAGAGTCCAACGGTGGTTGAATACGTGCTAAATATGCTGGAACGGCTAAGCGCAACCCAAGAACTAGTCGAAGAGAACATGGAAGTAGCTCAAAAGAACGCCAAATTCTATTACGACAAGAATGCGAGGCTTCGTACGTTTAACCCCGGAGTCCAGGTAATGATCCTCAAACCTTCAAGAAAGAACAAGCTTGAAGTTCACTGGGACGGGCCCGTTAAAGTGTTGCACAAACTTTCAGATACTAACTATGCTCTGAAAATGCCCGGTCGCAGGAAGGAGGTGAGGATATATCACTGCAATTTCATGAAGCCGTATGTAAAGCGGAGCAGAGTCGTTAACTATACCATCAACGAGCAGGATGGCACCAGTACCAAGTTTAAGGAGTATAGGGCGACTTCCAACTCTGAAATCGGCCTAAAAGAAGTAGTAAAAGCTTCGGTAAGCTCGCACACTCTAAAACCAGAGCAGCTAGATGAGCTAAAAGGGGTGTTAAGGGAATATATCGATAGGTTCAGCGATCAGCCAGATAGAACCGAACTAATAACGCACGAAATAGAGCTGACATCAACCGAACCCGTAAGATCAAAGCCTTACAGGGTGTCTCCAAGACAGAGAGAAATTATGGAGGCAGAGATACAGCGCATGCTAGAGTTGGGAGTTATTGAGCCCCCTGAGAGTGACTACACGTCACCGCTAATACTGGTAGAAACCCCTAACAAGGACCTTCGTCCGTGTCTTGACTACAGGAAATTAAATGCCATCACTAGGGATCAGCTGTACCCGATACCCAACATTGAGGAACAAATTGAAAGAGTTAGCGCTGCTAAATACATTTCAACTATAGATCTCGTGCGGGGGTACTGGCAAGTTCCCCTTTCATAAAGTGCCAGACGCTATGCCGCATTCATCTCACCTGTGGGCACTTTTCGCACTCTCGCACTCAGCTTCGGGCTGAAGAACGTACCGTTTAGCTTCTCTAAGTTAATGGATATTGTCCTAAAAGACTTGCAGGAGTTCGCCTTGCCATACCTTGATGATGTAGCAATTTTTTCGAACAGCTGGGAACAACACGTATCGCACCTCAAACATGTGTTCTCACGGTTGAGGGAAGCCGGCTTAACGACGAAAGCGGAAAAGTGTAGATTTGGTTGTTCGCAGGTTACTTATCTGGGCCATGTTGTCGGCCAGGGCATGAGATGGCCGGCCGAGCTGAAAATAGCTACGATTGGACAATTTTCTCAGCCGCGCACGAAAACAGACATTCGTTCATTTTTGGGACTTGTGGGGTATACTATCAACGGTACATTCCGAATTACTCGCAAATTGCAAGTCCACTAACGGACGCCCTCCGAAAGGGAGCACCGAGTAGCGTACACTGGGCTAAGGACAAAGAGAACGCTTTCCAAAGTTTGAAAACGCTATTGGTTTCTCGTCCTGTGCTTCGCGCGCCAGACTACACAAAGGAATTCATAGTTCAATGCGATGCAAGCGACAGAGGTATGGGCGTGGTACTTAGTCAGGTCGGCGACGATAACGAGGAGCATCCTATCCTCTATGCCAGCCGTAAACTAAATGTAAGAGAGGAAGCCTGCAGCGCTTCGGAGAAGGAATGCGCTTGTTTAGTTTGGGCCGCCCAGAAGTTGTCGCGTTACTTGTACGGAGCGAAGTTCATCTTCGAGACCGACCACTGTCCTCTGACGTGGCTCAATCAACTGTCACACAAAAATGGCCACTTGCTCCGATGGAGCCTCACTCTCCAAGAGTACAACTTCTCCGTTAGATATAAGAAGAGAAAGTTGCATAGCAATGCGGATGGTTTGAGCAGGCTAATTTGAATTCTGCGTTTAGGTATCCCGCCTACATTTTGAAGTAGGTATTGTTAATTTTTTTAAGCGAAGATCCCCTCTCATGTAGCAGGACTCCATCCATGATTGCTCAATTTGTCAGCAGGAAATTGTTTGAAATATTGCCGTAGCGAAATGCAGCATTTCTTGTTTCTGCACTTATGTTTTCTTTGAAGCCTAGCAGGTCTAAATTGAGATCCAAGACACGTCACCTCGGTGCAGAGCCGTGTTGTGGGGTTCGGTTTGCAGTTGCCTGTCCTTGTTGGATGTTTTGGGGCAGTGTGTTCATTTCACAGCGGGTCGCGGCAAGCCAAGGCGTCCCCCCCTTGCCACCAGCCATTCTCTTCCTGCCCAGCGGTTATCAGCACTGGCCAGTCAAGATTTTCCGGGCCATGGAGAAGCTGTTACGAACAGCCTGCAAGGGTACCGACCTACAAAAGTTTCCCAGCTAGCCGTAGCTGCAGGGGTGGCGAGCTTCCCAGAAGCGACCTTGAAACCCTTCCCTACCTTCTGCGGCAACTCGCTTTGCAGGGACGACGATGCACCGCGTCAACACCCCCTTGGCGCCGCTATGACTAGACGCGGTCGGCGGACCAAGTATTGTTAGTGGATTCGCCGTCTCCGCCACGGGTTTCTTGGAGCGGGGGAATTCCTGGAAAGAGATGTGTTGCAGCCGCGGTCTCACGGGCGCCAGAAGTCGCAGTCAATGGGCAGACTCGGCGGCCACGGACTGCGGGGTCAGTTCTTCGATCAAGAGATGCCTGCTCGCGTCAAGAACCCTGTCTGCAAGAAACCCTCTCACCTCGGTGTGTTCAATGAAACCTGTGCGGAAGTGAGTGTGTAAACGCTCCCCCTCAAAGGCGGGTCGATGAAGATAACTTTGGACGCTCCCATGGGTCGAAGGTTAAATGGCAGTTTTCCCTCACCTAGGGATCTAGGGAGGACAGTGTTTTTAAGCAGCCGTTACGCTGCTGCTGAATGTGCATTCCTCTTTCAGTCATGTTAGACTGATGAACTGTAACGTTCTCATGTAGATACTGTAAATAAATTCCATATTCTTCGTTCTCGATGAGAATAAGTCTCTTCCTTCAACAACGTCGTCAGCGTGGATAAGTTGGACGACGGCATGGGCCAGCTAACTTCGATTTCATGCCCGACCTCAACCATTACAATAGTCGCTCATGAGCGATCTGACGTGCCATATGGGCTCGCGCGGCAGCATCGCGGGCGTACTGTGTGCTTTCTTGTACAACAGCAGGTAGAAGCGTGTCGAATAGCAATGGTGGATGTTGACCAAACAGTGGCTAAAAGGGCGAAATACCGGCGAGACGATATTCAAGTACGTAAGGCGCTTGGGTAGAAAGCTTGCAAATGTATGCGATAATAGTATAACATGTTTTCGTAGCGTGCACTTTTAGCAAGCGACCCCCATGCCAACCGAACTGAATGACGTTTCATGTATACTACCTTACACAGAATCCTTCATGAGTCAACTTAACTATTGCACTACCTTCAAAATCAAACCAGTTTACTCAGAGAGACAGCCGACTTACCAAAGCAGGGGACATAGAAGAACGCTCACACAATCCAGAATAAATCCAGTTTTTATTACATCATCTCCACCATAAGTCAGGTTTATTATTGCACTGTCTTCACGATCGGCCCAATTATGTCATCTCAGAGATAAGCAGAATTTACTAGGGGAGACAGCCGACACGCCTTACTCCGGAAACGTTGTCAAAGAAAACTACCCTTTATAAGCGAAAACTAAATTTTTTTGCTTCCTAGCCAAACGCTAATCATAAAACCACAAAAATATAAGTCAGTCCACAGGAATAAACATCCTACACCATGTTTTATAGCACTCTAATTCGTGCAGTTGGTTTTGTTCCCGCAGATGTGCTCTTTGGTGAAATTCCTGTAAAAGAAACAAAATAGCTCGAAATGCAATTTCGATTGTTAATAAAAGAAGCACTGCAATATTTATTTTTATTTATTTAGAAATACTGTTAACCCTCTCTTGAAGCTCATTACAGAAAAGGAACGCGAAACTCCTGGAATAAACGCGAAAATAAACGCAATCACTTCAGTTAGGGCCGACGTGAACAGATTTTAGCGCCACGTTCACACTGAAGCATTCGGAGTCCACAGTGAAACGGAAATACCTTGCCATCGAAATACCGCATCGGTCACATTGGTTGCCTACGGTGCCTCCCTCCAGAAATCGGGACGTGACACGGTGAAAGCAAGAAAAAGTAGCAGTTTCGCTGGAAAGGCGAAGCATCGATTGCGATAGCGAATTAGTAGACAGCGAAACGAAGCAAGGATACTAGATTTATCGGCGTATAAACTTGTTAACATTCGCTTACCAACTAGATTAACAGGCATGGTGCCACGTGCGCACAAGCAAACATGAACAGCTCTCAATCAATGACCGCAGACATTCGCTCTCAAACCGCTGGAGTGAGGAAGCGCGGCAGCAGGAGCGAGCGAATTCACCTTCGTGATGCGTCTCGCTTCATCGTGAACTAAGCGGCAAGAACATAGCGCACACGAAGCTACAGGCCCTTGGTGGTCCTAGAAGCCTAGACTCTGTCCCCATCGCAGGTCGCTCTCAAGATAGCACCCACACGGCCACGCCATACGCACCAGCCGCCAGAGTTGACCCTGATTGACTCACTAACGTGCGCTAATCGTAGTACTCAATAATAAGCTTCACGAGATACAAGGATATATAGGTAGCCTACAACCATAAACGAATACGATGCTTGAAGTGTCAGTGTTGTGGTCACGTAGCCGGAACGTGTGATTACAGTGTGCGGTGCTCGTGGTGTGGCAAAGGGCAACTTCCAACACCGACAATATATAAGATTTTTAGTACAGAATTGCATTTGCGAACGTTAGCGCTGGCAGTACTCCTTTCCAGATTTCACGCACCACCTAATATTTACTGTGGTCTCTGTTTCATTATTGCTGCATTCCGCTTCCCCTTTATTTTCAGATTATATTGGTGGGTACTTGAGTAAGTCCCTCCTTCGTTTGTGTATACGCCGAGGTATCTATATTGCTTGACTACAGGTATTGCTTGCTGTTGAATTGACACCGCGTAATAACTCGTCT
The DNA here is from genome assembly GCF_023375885.2 of Dermacentor andersoni. NCBI lineage: Eukaryota > Metazoa > Arthropoda > Arachnida > Ixodida > Ixodidae > Dermacentor > Dermacentor andersoni. The sequence goes on from NC_092820.1 coordinate 156,451,791, forward strand.
TTTCATTACACATCATTATTCCCGATTTATATGTGCTAACCTTAAGGCCTAGATTTGTCGCGTCGCTGCCGCACATATTCGCAAGTGTCTGTAAATGTCTTGCATTGTCCGCTAGTAGCGCTATGTCGTCCGCATACATCAGTTCGGGGACTTTCTGTTGCACTTATTGTGTACGCAGGAAAAACCCACTGTTTTTCTAGTTGTCTTTCTATGCCTTTAACATAAATCGTGAACAACAATAGAGACAAAGAACACGCTTCATTCCTTGATGAATTTCCACCACTTCATTACATTTGCAGCCTTCCCGACAATTTGTACTCGGTTATCTCTATATATCTCTCTTGGCAGCTTCACGAAATTGTTATCTATGCCATCGTGCTTCAGAATATCCCATAACAATTCCCTTGCTACGTTGTCGTAGGCTTCTTTAAAGTCTACAGAAATGCTATCCATGAAGGTCTATGCAGAGCTACTGAAATCTCTATCCAATTAGCGCAAACATATTATTATCCTCTAAGCGTCTGCCTCTTCTGAAGCAATGCTGTAGTTCTCCCATTACATCGTTTTTTTTTTTTTCCGCGCACTTCCATAGTTCTAATTTTATGGCTTGCATGACCATTGTATATATGACCGGCGTTACCGTAACTGGCCTGTTCGAGCTTGTCTTATCCTTATCACATTTGCCTTTGCAAATTAGGTTCATCTTGCTTCCACGCCCTGCAACCGACATTTTCTTCGTTCTAACCACTTGCTCTATGGCATTAGTCAGCACTGCCCTGCTCTTTGGTCCGAGGTTTCGATTAGCTGTATTGGGATTTCATCGGGCCCTGTGGACGTGATCTTAGGGGCGTTTTTTCTGCTTTATGCCAGTAAACGTTTTCTATGCTAAATTTTGATCTCTTAGGCATCTCGATTGTTACTGGATCTATTTGAGTCTGAACTAAGCTTTCTTTCGGGCTGAAGTTCTCCCTGATAACGTCTAAAATATACCGCAGCGCATCGTCTCCTTCGAACAAGTTACCGTCTTCATTCGTTATAGCCGTTTGCGAATTTTTAGTCGGTGCTCTGAGTGCTCTTACATTGTTCCAGAATCTTTTTGCTGTGCCTTTGCCTCTTTTGCAAATGCTATGCACCCAGCGTTTACTTGTACGTTCAATTTTTTTCTTGCTTGAGTTCACTCGCTACCTTTTTCTTTTCTCGATAGCTGTTCCATCTAAGAAGCACCTCTTCGTGTGATCCCGACTTTTTGGCTTTCCCATGATCCCTTCACGCCACCTTACGTTGTTCAATAGCTTGCGTTATTTCCTTGTTCAACCACTTAAGTTGCTTCCTCTTTCCGATCCAACAATTATTTTGCCTTTCCTGCCTAGTCTCCTGCGGTATAACGTCTACCAGTTCCTTTTATTCCCAGACTGTTGTAAGAAACGCCTCAATTTTCTTCTCGATATCTTTTTTGCAATATCTGTTATTTGCTTTTCATTCCTTTTCAACGATTCTGATGCTATTGGTTCGTATTTTACATTAGTATTTCTCCAATATTTCGAGGTGAAACGTTTATGATCACTACACAGACAATTTTTTCCATGTTCGTTTAACATCATTTGGTCTAGAGAAAACACGGGGAAAGCGGGCGTTTTAAATTTAAGACACCTAGCTAAAGCAAGAACAAGGTCTAGTCGTACGTAGACCGTCTCTGAGACTAAGGCATAGTCAATACAAGACTACCTGTTTTCGAATTACCCCGTTGCCTGTCCATGGCACTTATTCTCCTTGTTAACTACTATAAGGTTCTCTTCATCGCACAGATGCAGCACTATAGAGAACCATTGTAATCGGTATACTTGTCTAAATCCTCCATGTGCGCATTTATATCACCTACTAATAGCACCTGGCCCGGTTTCTTGGACTCACTAATATCGCTTCTAATGTCATCAATCAATTCTTTATTTTTATCTCTGCTATCAATAACTGTCCATAAGTAAGCTACTTCGAGCCACATCTTTCTGCCTTCCCATGTGCCACTTACCCTTAAATTCTTCTTGCATGTATCTTAACTTTTGCCACTTCATACCTGGTCTAATTAGCAGGCCTACACCCGCGCTTTTCCTTAACCTTGGCATTCTGTTGCACCCCTCCCATAAAAACATAGTAGAATAGCAGGCGGCTCCTCCACGTATCGTAGATGCGTTTCGGTCAAAGCGTACACACTAATAGCTTCGTCATGGAGCTGTGTTTGAATTTCCAGCCATCTTTCCTGCTTGCAATCACCCTGTATGTTTATGTAACAACCTTCACCGTATCTGTACTTCTCCCTTCTGCGTCGTTGTCTAACTCTGTGGGATATAATTCTCCTCCTTGCTGGTGTGTCGCTACAATCAATACTTAGTGTTCTTCCCTGATTGGCGGGAGCCCGCCTAGAAAGGCTATTACTGCCCGTGCCGATGTCCAACCGGTGTTGCTACACTATCACTGAAATCTATGCCATCACGCATAAAAGCGGCTTCGCGGCCGGCTCAGTGCATTTCTCGGTTGATGTCAATGACCGCAAAATTCATTGCCTTAGCTAGCGTCCAACTTTCCCTGTTTACTGCAAGCACTGCCCTTTCAATTAAATATCCCGTTCATGGCGCCGCCTCGTGGAGGCCTCGCGCACTCGCTATCATAATTACTGTATAAGGGCGAGGTTCTGTGGGCCTCTGGCTGTCGTTGTGTGGCAGGCTTTGCGGCATCTCACGCTGCGTGAGTAAGACGTGTTATGTTGTTCGTGTGTTTGAGCCTTTGACGCTGAAGTCGGGAAACAGCAGGCTGCACCCACATTCCGGCGCCCAACGCGTTGTCAGCATCCCCTCTGTAACATTCTGTGAAAATGTATGTGAATATCCTGGTGGTCGTCTTTAAACCTGGCCTCGTAATATTGTATCTAAATTGGTGTCCGCATGTCCCCACTACAGATATACGTACTGCCGAAGTTAAGGTATCAGTTGAAAGTGTACCGCTCTCTGCTGTCGCCTCCTTCTCTCTCCGAAATTTTCCCGCCACTTCCGTCATGCCCTTTCAGCAGCTAGCCTAGGGAAAAATTCTGCTGGCATAGTACTGTGCAGAGGGAGAGAGGGTAAAAATTTATTAGAACGGAAGAGAGGTCGGCCTGAGCCAGCACGCCCTCGCTTGCTACTCTGCATAGGGGAAAAAAGAAAGGGGACAAAAAAAGTGATGAAGGAGGATGATCAGGACAGGAAGAAGGGGTGCGTATATACACTAACACAGTGGTTTCCGTAAAGCCTACTATCTAGCCCGGTCATCTTCAAGTAGTTGATGCAAGTAGTTATAGCTATTGATGCTACTGTATGGTCACACATCTCAGTAGTGTTGTGCAAACTTACGTAAGAGTGCGCGAAAATGCTTATGCTTTATAAAATGCTGATAAAGGGAACTTGGCGGTAAGTCTTACTTACGCACAGTGCATGTTACACTCGCTCCACTGGACGAAGAACTTATTGAACCCTGTTGTCGGTAGTCCGCACATCGAGTAACTTTCGCATTTCTGTGAGGTCACATTGTAATAGTACGCCACAGATTTACGATTGAAGTTTCCGGTCGCCGACACGGTGCTTGTAAGTTTGGGATGGTTGCAATCGTTTACCGGCTCTCCCAGACAAGAATAAGCAGGCTGACCTAAATTTGTGGGGAGGAAATGTTACCAATTTGTCATTATAGCTTTGTGCAGTTACACGAACATATTTAAATCTATGTGAACCGCAGCGTTCGTGAAGCGGTTAAATAAATGCTATATAACTTAATTCTATGCAAACAATTGTTTTTACTTTAATGCAACATACAATGTGCAATTTCTTTTTGCAACGCACAAATCCCAACTTTAACGTCATTCAATGTTTATATTTGTGCACCCCTGCAAAAATTCGTAAATGTAGCCAACATTAAGCCCCATAAAATGAAGCAAGTGAAAAGTGCAGATGTTTGGCACCGGCAATAAGCAAAATGTTTTTCGTCGCTGTTCTCTCAGCAGCACCACGCAGTTAACGTCATGTTTGACAACATCTAGAAAAAACACTGACAGCCGAAAAACGCAGGCAACGAATTTTCCACAAGAAAACATGCTAACGTACATTTTTGTTCACTACTGTATATCCTTCGAGATACTAGCTCGCCGACGTACCCATGAACGCGGAACCGGGGTGGGCTAGCCAAAGAAAGCTTCACTTTATTAAATAGAGCACAAGAGATGTCAGAAGGCGGGCTGCTTGAGCATGGATGCACTAACCTCCGTGAAACGTTTTAACCCACGGATGTAGAACGCCGTACAAAGACCGCAGATCTTAGCTTAACAAAATGTGGACTCATTGAGCTAAGCGTGGTCATTGTCTTTCTTTACTGCCGCAAATGTTGTTATTTTTTACAGCGCAGCTCTTAGGCGCCCGCTCCTGCGGCGAGCGTCGTCGTCGTCCCTCGGTGTCGTCGTAACTGACCGAACGAGCAGAGCAAACGATGAAAGAGCGAATGTGGAGCGCGGATAAAAGACGCGATCGCGAAGAGAGTGCGAGGAGGAAAGCGGAGGAAGAGGGTGCAGCGGAACCGTGAGGCGGAAATGGAAGAAGGAGGGTATGGCGAATGCGTCAGAAAAAAAGGCGTAGTGCCGCTCAAGACGGGCTTTACGGCGACAATGGCCACGAAGTGGCGCAGGAGTTGCCCGCGTCATCTGTTCACCGATAACGCCACCGGTAACATATATGGAAACTTAGCGCTGCATGAGCGGAGGACTGTCTGCGGCGGCTGCTGTGAATCGCGCCCACGCGTCACCCATGCGCAGCTTTCGCGATTTCCTGACTAGCGAGGCGGTCGCGTCGCATTTCGCTCCATTTGCAACATACCGCACGAGACAGATTGCCCGCGCAAGTCAATATATCGCGAATAGAAAACGCGTATACAGCTGCTCTCAAATTTCGCCTTAGGGAGTATCGTATTTGGCGGTGAAGTTTTTAGATGAATACATGTGTGCATTTCTTTGTTGTTAAATTAACGGAGAGCTTAGCGCCTTTACTGGCACCGGGTATCCCTATTCGCAAGACAAACCAGCAGACTAAAGCACATTAAGTACTAAGCACACTGAAGGAGCCAGAATACATCCGGAACGTTTTCAAAGTTTCGCGGTCGTTTAAGAAAGGCACAAAAGAGAGTCAAAGGGCGCTCAAGATCACATACAGTTCCGCAACTAAATTAAGTAGGAAGCATTGCACATCAGAGTCAAGCAGAGATCAAGTCAACCTGCTCCCAGTACAGCCGGTGACAGCCACGCCGCTGTATCACAGGGACGCGATGCATACCCCCGCCGCATATCTGCGCTTTAGGGAGGCTTCGCAAAGTGGTACGCCCTGTGGATGCAGCGCGAATAGTCCAAGTAGCCTATTCGCTATGGTCACTGGGCAGGCGATAGCATGCAAAAATACAAATAATACTGGCAAACGAAGGCTTCAGGAGGGCATCCGAGATTCTGCTATAGCAGTTGGCGCAAAATCTCCTGGGCAACCCAGAGGCAGCGGAGGATCAAAGCTAAGGCCAGGGGCGGGGGGGAGGAGAGGATATATTGTATGTGTCCACTAAGTGAAACTCCATTTCAGCGCGCACTGATGGGATAGAGTGCGAAGCCGGTAAGGCAGGCGCTAATCGTGACACCGACTCTCAAGCTCTGCAGATTCATCAGCCGAAATGGACAGTCCACTTAGTGGACACTTACAAAATTCCGTCAACGCCTCCCCGAGGTGTTGACGGAGTTTCGGGAGCCGAGGCAGAAGAGTACCCAGCGGTCGCGTTTGCATAGAAGATTCGCCGTCTGGATGTCGCGGAGAGCCGATGTTTCACACCATCGGCATGTTGAGGCCCTCGAGGAGCCCCCAACCCATGCACCAGTCCAACTGGAGTTCCTGTATTCTCTTATACCCAGCTAGTGGACTGTCGAAATCAGCCGCCGCTGATTGGCTGGAGTTGCAGGAGCGAGAAGGAGGCTTGTTGGGGGCTCCTTCTCAGCACTTCAGCACTTCAGTAAATCGGCACTGAAGCAGCAGCCAAAACGGACAGTACAGCAGGTGGACACTTATGGAAAAGGCATTCATTGAAGACAGTGGCAATTTAGCGGTGAATGCGAGAGTCGCATTAGAAATAATGATATCGGTCTGCACATCTTTGAGGCCCCGGATCCATAATTTAAACCGCGTTCTCATATATATATATATATATATATATATATATATATATATATATATATATATATATATATATACGCTTCCTTGAAGCTCTGCCGAAGGCCACCTCTACCAATGACCGGCTTCCCACACTTCATACACATACACTTTTTTGCCGCTTTGACACTCCAACTGCTAGCGCAATAGGCAGTTTCGCAGAGAGAAGCAATCAATGCGATAGCAAGGTTTAGTGTTGCGCTTCAATATCCCGGACGCTGTTCTAACTAAAGCGTGCCCAACTAGTCTCGCTATACGCGAGCGCTACAAAATTTCTGTCTCCCTTAAAAGCGTTAAAACGTCGTGTAGGGCCTGTAATGACATCGCAGAGGCGCCACTGAACGCTATCCGTAAAGAGCCGCGCCAGTAAAATTATATTACTTTCAGGATTGAGTACTCATATTGTTTTTCAATTGTAATATTTAATAATCTAAGAAGATTCAGGATAAAAGGCGTGGGCGGTGAATATTACGTTTTATGACATTTGTTTGTGGGCTGCCACTCACAAAATTCTGAAGAAGAATTTAGCAAGAAACGTAAAGCTTGGTATGAGTAACATTGGCGACTGAATAACGTAGCAATATAAGCCGCATATACGGTATGAATAAGCGTATAGCGTTCATATACCTAAATATATGTGGATCTCCACAGCGATGCCAACAACGGCGAGTATTCGCTTGTAGATCGCAACATATTGCCTGTAATATGTCGCGATTATAGTGCCTGTAAAACCATATGTATATTACCATATGTATACATAATGAATATATATATATATATATATATATATATATATATATATATATATATATATATATATATATATATATATATATATATATAATACATTTGTATATGTGTACATCAAACCATATGTATATTGCCTGTACTACCAGAATATATTACCTGTAAAAAACTATTATTATATATCTCTTTTTTCTTCCCATTTATACTATTGTAACCTGGTTTTGGTCGACAGGTTCTAAAGCATCATATAACAATCTGGTCATGCTGCAAAGAAAGTGCCTTGCGGTGCATTGAAGGCGTATCACATAACGCACACGCTGCTTCATTGTTTATAAAGTATAGAATTTTGAGAGTAAACAATTATCACGAATACCAGCGTTTGTCAACTTCTAAATCAGAAATACGCAGAGGAAGTACCCTTTCACGTACTTTGGCCGATTGGCAACCAAATCCGGCCAGCCGCCTCACGCGACATACAGACATACATACGAGGACATGGTAGGTACCATGTCCTCGTACTAATTATGAACTGCAAACAATACATTTCTGTCTTCCGAGTTTACTTAAGAAATAGAAATTAACAATTGAAAGTTTACGTATCTTGTCCAAAACTGATATACTACATAGGATGTCCTGAATGTGCTATTCATGTAATATTAGGTCATTTTTGTGATGGTTAATTAGTGTCATGCAATTATCTATTGTTTCGTTATTGAATGTTTTATGTATTCCAGAGTTATATGTTACGCTTTGCTGTAGCGCACCAAATATGCGTGTTCCTTTTGTATTGTCACTCTCCGCTGCCTGTAATTTTGTCATTTTGTTTTCCGGGTGATAGGGCCAGTCAAGCTGTGACATGCAGCCTTTTCCCATCACTCCTAACCACGTCTATGTTCACCCTTATGTGCATGCCATGTGGTTCAATAAGCTCAAACTCAACAATATTACCTCCCCATGTCCCAGCTTTATGCCCCTGATGCCCATTAGGTGTCCTGGAGGCCCCGCGAAAGTGTACTAAATAAGTACACGTTGTTCAGACTTCGTGCATGCGCAAATGCACATAGGCGCTTGCTCTAAGGCGTCGCTCTAGATGAAACCTGTTCCACAAGGAGCAGATCGGCGGTGGCGGTGTGCTTCCTGTCCCTTTGGTAAAGTGGCACTGCAGTCACCAGCTGCAGTGGGAAGCAGGCTGACAAATACGCGTTCGCGAACCTGCACAGCAGTTGACAGTTTTGCAGACAAGACGGCTAACTTATTTACGCATCTATCTGCATAACACGTATAGAGAGAGGATAGCACCGTAGCTGTCTAGCGCAGGGCTAACACCTGAACGTCGGTCCGCAGTGCAGGAAAACAGAAGGGGCGAAAATATGGCAAGTGAGTGAGTGAGCGCGTACATTATTTAGGTCCTGAGGAGAAACAAATAAATCCGGCGGCTTCACTTAGGTCGGGGCCGGTAGACAAAGTCCTTTGGCGACAGCCCGGGCCCTTTGGACAGCCTTGAGCTGAGCGATGAGCTCTGTGCTGCTGGGCGCTGAGTCCCAGGAAGACTGGTCGGGGAAGTCTGTGCACGCGTTCGCAGGTGTTACGTTTCGCCTCCGACGTGCGGTATAGCCGGCGCGGATGCAACGGACGCCGGGGCTTCGTTCACAGCGGCGGACATTTTGGCCAGTTCAGCGCTGCCACAACACCTCCTGCTAAGCGCGTCCAGGCCTGTTTCAATGCCACGTGTCTTCGTGTGTGTGTGTGTGTGCGTGTGTGTGTGCGCGTGTGTGTGTGTGTGTGCGTGCGTGCGTGCGTGCGTGTTGGTGCCCACGCTTGTCAAAGCGCGGCAGCCGGGGAGAAGAGCTCCCCAACTGTGAAGCGAGGAGGTCTGACCGGCGCCGGCCCGGCGGATACTTGTCAATTGTCACAACGTGTCCGTGCGCCGCCGTCACGTGCGCCTCTTCCGAGCCGTTCCTTCTTGCCCTCGACTCCGAGAGTATAAAGGCAGCTGCCCCCGGACGCCAAGAGAGAAGCTTCGATTTATTCAGTCGAGTAACGTGGTCTCCCGTTTCTCTACTTCGGTCGACCTGACCGGCCGCTCTTTTGCGATGCTAGAATAAGCAAGTTGTTCTGTTAGCAGTCGACTCATCCTTTGCCAGGACCTTCGGATGCTTCCAGCTGTGCCCCAGGCCGCCAGGCTAACGCTACCCTTGGAGCTTGCGACCCATTCGCAACACACGGCACAGCCAGAGCATGTGTTCGAAGTTGTCGTATTCGTGGTCGCAGTGCGGGCATTCAGTAGAAAGATCTGGATTGATTCTTCTTAGTGTCGTTCGTGTGATGTATGTTGCTGTGATGTATGTATGTATGACAAAGACGGGAAGGAAGAGAGCTGCCCTGATAGCGCTGCTAGAATTAGCGGCTCTCCGGACGCTGAACACGCTCAGTGGGAACGAGAAAAGCAACAATGTCCACGGCCTTGCTAGTGCGAATCGCGTTATCTCGCGTGCATTGAGCACGCCTTTAATCTTGAACAATCAGTGAAGTTATCCAGGCTAAAATTCGCCTTATCTTGTACCCGGCCGGATCCAAGATACATCACGTTGTAGCTTGGCTAGCTACATTTATCGGCCAGGATTGCGCGCATTAGTGCTAGGAACTGCCACCACTGCACATAATAGATTCAAACGTTCACAACACGTACATGACCTCTGATATTTCAAGAGCTGTAGTTGTGTCTCAGGCAAAAATTTAGTACGAGCCGAAGATTTTTTTTTTTACGAAAAGATTTTTTTCAAGCGACAGGTCCTATTTTCTGTAGTGCTACTGTTGGAGCAAGTGTTCTTTTTCTCTTTCGTTATTTAGCATTTGACGGCCTAACAGCTTTAAATAAGCCTTTAGACTTCGCCTAGCAGCATCATGTCGTGGTTATTCGCAAAGGAAGGGCTACACATTTTCATCATCCTGGCTACGATGTTACTGTGGGCTGTAACGCACATCATTATACGCAAAAGAGGGCACGTACATACAGGGCCAAGGCCGAAGACGATGCAAAAAAGTTATAAAGTGTTCAAGGTACCTAAATTTTGACGGAATACAACTGTTAATGTAAGTGTCTACAAATAATTTTTGTTATTGAACCAGCAACTTCTCACAACTGTGCGATACTATAAAAAATAAAAAAATTACCGCAATGTTCTACTAATCACGGAACCAAATTCACCATGTGCACTTCAGATGTCGTGTACGAAATACCTTTAAGCTGTGCACAGGTAAACATTGGACAAACTGGGACATGTTCCGATGATAGAGCAAGGCAACAGAAAAACAACATAAAAGACAGACACGGTAGCCACCAGCGGCACATTGTAATAAATGCTTGTACAATACACTATTCAGCAGCACCAAGTTACTGAAACATGGAAAAAAAAAGGAAAGAAATTGTAGAGGCATACCGCGTATAAAGTGCGTTAGCTAGGCGTCGCTTAGCTTGTCAAAGTTAGATATGCTGTTTCTGGTTGAACAACTGCACTTGTACAACCCGTGCACGCATACCTGTCGATCCTGAGTGTTCTTGTTGTGTTCTGAGCAATTTATAAATGGTCTGTGCTTCTCGAATAAAGTTCAGCTGGCAGTCAGCGCTCGTCCTGTCGTGATTGTTTTCTTGTTCATGTGCTCGTCCCCCCTTCGTGTTGCTTCAAGATATGTTCAAAAATTCTGAACCGTTGCATTTCCGATTAAAGCAGGTGTTTGAGCTAAATCAACAAGATATTCGCGTCAGCAGCAGGTGGACTTCACAAGGCGCAATATAGATTTATTGGTTTTAATTTTTGGTGCACCTGCTTTCCAAGATCATGCTCTAATGATGCAAGATCATATTCTAATGTTCTAATGAATATTGTTTCAGCTGTTTCCTGCAGTGTTTCCAATAACAAGCAGCTGCTGGAATTTCGCTACGTGAAGATCCTTCACACGATAGTATCCGCTTTCGCTGCGGTTAGAGCTCCGGTCAGCACGAACAGTTCACCGGTGAACACTTTCCAACAATTCCTCAGGAATTCGTACTAATCTCGTTGTTGAATCGAAACACATGCTGAGTGCCACGATTGCGCCATTGAGGCATGTAACTATTTATTGCGGTGGCGTCGCCGAACTCTCTCAGCTGTGGATACCTTATAAAGCAAAGTCTATACTTCGTTAGTGTTCTGTTTGGTGTGTTGAAATCCTGTATCGCGTATTTGTCCTTGTTTCAACACAGTTCTCTTTCTCATTGTATATAATATCTGGCTTTGCTTTTTTCTTACATCGAGGCTACACCTGTGTTCCTAATTAAAACAAGCACTTATCAGCATATGGGTACACATACACGCAGTCTAACAAAATATTTACCACCTTTTGCGTATACATGCCTGTTTTGCACTTAGTCACGCACTCATAGCGGGTCTTAAATGTGTTGTTGCGCCCCTTGTCAATCATAGTATGAAAGCACCGCCGAGTGGTTTCGTTGTATACATAACGCATTTGAACCTGCTGATAGGGAGGCTTAGCATATGGCAGTTTCTGATTCTTGCAGGCTGGATCAAGGTCGTTAGCCTTAACGTCGGTCCCAGATGGCTCTTAAAAGGAAAAATAAATACATCAAAATAATACTTGCATAAGTTACACCAAACTGTTCAAAGTTTACAATCATAGCGGAAGCACTCAGACAACTGTTGCGGGTCCCAGTACCAGGCGTTATATATGCAGGATGTCCCAGCTGACTTTATCTAGTTCAAAAATACGCAAAATTCCATGTATCTGGACAGAACCAAGATAATGTTGTTTGCCATCGCTTGGAGATAGTCAAACTGTATTTTTCATCCCGCCTAATTAGATAATTAGTCCTAATTAATAAATTAGCTTCTCAGTTATTATAATGAGACGAAAAGTGTCAAAGAGAAGCTTCTAGAGTGGCATGAAAACTCCCGATACAGCTTTCTGTTGCTCAACACGTGCTACATAAAAAGTATTTTTCCGAGCGTGAAAGAAGCCCGCAAATGCACGGGGAATTACGGCGCGGCTGGCCGCTCGAGGCACTTTGCGTGTAATCGCTGGCTTCTTTCACGCTCGGAAGAACAATATTATGTAGCACGGATTGAGCAACAGAAAGCTGTATCGGGAGTTTTCCTGCCACGCTACAATTTTCTCATTGATTCATCAAATTAGAAAATTTGAGAAGTTAATTCATTAGTTTAAACTAATTATCTAATTAGGTGGAATAAAAAAGTACTTTGAGTATCTCCAAGCGACGGCCAACAACATTACCTTTGTTCTGACCAGCTACGTGGCATTTTGAATACTTTTAACTCTGGCTAAAGTTTGCTGGGACACCCTGTATAGTTGTCAAACACTTAGTATCCTCCTACGAACCATAGCTTGCAACACTGGGCGAGTTTGTGGAGCATGTAGAACATACGGGTTTTCTTCGATGCTTTGCGAGAAATTGAATGCGAAGTAAGGGCGTTGCTGTTGAATGGAGCCAACATTTCCTTCACTCCCGCGATAAAAATCAGCAGCAAACTGCCGAGATGCACGAGCAAAAACAAAAAACGACGTATGGCGTTGCGTCATACTTAGGTCAATTGCTTCAATGCTGTGCAGCGTTTGAGTATCGACATAAATATGATCAAGTCTAGTGTGGTGCTGCTGACAGAGCAAAAACCTTTGAATGGGCACAGCTATCTTGCAAGCATTTAAATCTAGTCGTAACACTTTACGCAACATCTCAGTTCTTGTTAAAGGAATGTTTGGTTCAAGTGAATTATTCCTGTATTTCCATGGGGAGACCGTACTAGTATTGCAAATTACCCTCCAGCAGCAATAGTAAAATAGCATAAATATGCACTGGGATGGACCTAATCGGGACTATATACTTCTCAAAATTTACCATTTTATCTCCAAGTGAATTTGCTTTCCAGAGGAGATGCTCTACTGACTTCGCGTTGCTTTCTTTTACCAATAACATTAAAACTGATATTAACAAAAGCAAATATACGAACTACGTTTTCATTTACCTTTCTAAGGCATTCGACTCAGTCATCAGCGTTATCCTATTAGCCATTCTGCAAGCGACATTGTCGGCCCCAACTTACTTCTCATTAAAAGCTATTTATCGAACGGGGAACAAGATGTCTGCATTGATCCAATGCTTTCTGAATTTACAACTAACAACAGAGTGCCTCAAGGCTGAAAACTGGGGCCTCTATTATTCTTACGGTATATAAGTGACCTCCCTAACTACCTTGCACTGAGCTTTCTTGTACTAAGAGGGCACCGCATTCCTTGCTACCGACTGGTCTATCGATTCCTTTACTGCTAAATAAAACACAGATTTACGAAATATTTTAATCTAGTGCCCAGATAGCTCTCTCGATATTAGCTCTTCTAAACCGTCATTCATTTTCTCTCATTGCAGTCAAAACTCTCCATCATCCATTTCATTAATTAATTTCAATATTTCCACTACCATTTCGTTCATGCTGTTTCTGAGTTCTCATTTCTTGGAGTAACACAAGACTCAAACTTAAAATGCACATATCACACCTTTAACTTAAAACGTAAGTTATTCCTTGCCATAAGAATGTTACCGAAGGCCGGATCGTATTTTACTGCATAAAATTTGCTTGTACTATACTATACATTTAGTCAAACCCACTTTAATTACTGTGTAACAACAAGGGAGAATAATTATCTGAGGCATTTAACTCTGCTACAACATTAACAGAACCAAGGTATCATAATCTTAACCTTTAGTCTGTTCTGTTCTAATGCTTCTGTGCTGCTTCATAAACACAGATATTGCAAGTCATTAACTTCGTAAAATATAACGTTTTAATCACCTCGCTCAAGGAACTTAGCGACCAACTTCTTGTAAACATTTTCCACAAGTCACCTCTCCTTAACCCAAATCATACTAGATTCGCTGCTCATGACAATTTCCTTCTACCGATGATACGAAAAAATTACGGAAGGCACAATGCATACATTTCAGGATTATTTCAGGAACCTCACGTTAGATCTTGCATTGTCTCCATCACTACACGCTTTTAAACAAGCATTATTTTATTTTTGGTTAAGTAGCTAACTTGTGATATATATTGCATTATATTCTACTGGTTCTTTCCATATTCTGCTTATGAGTATAGCCATATTTAATGTACTTTTATGAGTTGCCTAATCACTGACATATTTCATATTTACATTGGAGTTCCCTGTTGCTATCCTTATTGTCACTGCACACACTTCCAATGCTAGTGTCCACACTAAGTTTGTATTCCTTTCTTTGCTGCTACTTCTGCTTATTACACTTTATTTTCTGGACAAGAGGGTTTCGTACAGTTTGACGCTCTGCGATCTTCTCTTGCATATTTCATTATGAATGTACACCACTGACTAACCCGAATAAACTGAAACTGAAGAAGCTTGGGAGTTCCAGCCATCGAATGACTTAGGTGCCTTTTGCAGGGTGTTGTGTGTGGCGAACGCCGAGTCGTGCAGGCGCGTAATATGTTTTGAAACTTTTGTTCATGTAGCTGACCAACGGCGCCCTGCACAAGATTGGATTTCCACAATGGTCGTGTTTCGACTGCCGTCGAAATAAGACCAGAAGTCACTTTCGGCAGAATATGCTTAACTTCCACAGGCTTCATTCGTACCGAGAACGGACAGTGGCCAGTTCCGTCCGGAAAACTCTATTGGAGATCTTATGGATCCCCACATGCCCACTCTCGCTTATAACTTAATTGTATACTGAAATATTATATCAAACATGCGCCTCTAGTTCACTCCTCCCAAGTTAACTCGTCTTTCAATCTTAAAAAGAAGGTGTCATGGATTTTAAAGAAAGCTTACCTGTGGTCTCCTGTAACGCTACCAGAGCAGATGAAGCAGCGAGGGCAATTAGAAAAAGCATCATGGTTTCTAAAGGATAAAAATTAAGGAGTATTTTAATCAAAGGCAGCTTTTGTGACCAATGCACATATAGCCTATTCAAACTGTAGCACAGGGCTAAGAAGCATACGGTGTAGCAATGGTAGAGACGACGATTTTCTTTTTTTTTGTCAGATTGTATGGTGCACCAGGATGACAGACTGTGTGGCTAGTTACTCTAGCATTCTGACGATTGTAACTTAGCGCAAAGAGTGAAACCTAGAGCTAGTTAGAATAGGGTTGATGAAGAGGACAGAAGCCATGCTGCACATATGCCCAGGATTTGAAACGACCTCAAGAAGGTTGCAGGCACACATGATGTCCATCCGGTTTTCTCAGCCCCTAACAAGTGACCGAAAACTCAGTTCTCAAATTCGTACTCAAATCAACGGAGGGTGCCAAACAAGACAAGAGTATCTCTTAAGTTCTCCATCGGAATAGCAACTCGGTTCGCGACGAGTACGTCGCTTCGTGAACGGAGGAGCTAGCGCACGATGAAATGTTATTCGTGGCGAGTCACTAAACTGAAAAAAGTAATGCACTTGTTTGTGCCTGAATGAAGCGCTGCTCCCGCATTCCCGCTTCGCGAACTAATACTAAAAAACCTATTTCATTTTATATATAAGCAGAATCCCGATTCAATGATCGGCCGCGCGTACTTCTGTCGACCTTTAGGCACAAGAAACATCATAGCACCATCGCCCACCTCTGAGCCTTTGTGCATGCTCAGAAGATTGACAAACACGCACGTTGTCGGCACTGTAGCTTGCAATACTCTCTCGAACCTTCGGAGCAGCGTTCGTTCGTGCCCTTTGTCGGCTTATGTACGCCATAGCTGGTACGCATCGCGAATTCATATGGTAAGGACGGCGCGAAAGATTTTGGCTACTGCGGGTTTGCTGGAGGCAACGATACGGGCATACGATCGTGCATGTGTTATTTACAACCATTAGCAACGAGATGTTGCGACACGCACTTGACAAATGTTGCGTACCGAATTTTAGCGCGCGCGATACATTCGGAGTCGTCATGGCACAGCGTTAGCGCTCGTTCAGATACTTTATAGAAATAGTTTCCAATGCAGAAAAAAGTAGTTGCCGTCACTGAATTTATTTAACTGTCCGTATAGAAATTCTATGCTGGACACGAAGTTACTCGGAGCCAGAAAGCCAACGCGAACGCTTAAAGCGCACCGCCTTGCTATGCGTGTATTCCCTGCAGAAGGTCGTCTGCTATGCTCGAGGGGTGTAGGCGGCGCCACGGTCGAGGAGTGAGCGTGAAAGAGAGGAGAAACGAGGAGTAGTAAGGGCGGAGGAGGAGAGTGGGGCTACTTTAAGAAGTTTAAGGGGTTTTAGGGCTAGTCACGCAGCGTGGCGCCATATCTCGAAGGCTAGGCTGCACAAAACCGCGTCGTGGTACTTAAGGAACGCTAACTTTAAAAGGAGCACATGCAATCCTGTCTCAGCGCCAAAAGCTGACACTCCAGTAATGGTGCAATGTATCGGCCTCTCAAACGTCGCTGTTAGAAATGACCAATAAAACTTCAGCGTACTAGAAGTTACAGCTTGAGCGATATTGTGAACAAACATTCGCAAGAAATCGGAAGCGATATATTTTTTTTACTTGTTTGGGCAGTAACTAGCGTATCTTATGAGGTCCTGTACAAGGAGTGGGCTGGCCAGAAACCGCAGTTTCATAAGTTTTCACTGGTTGCCCGGATGATCTCGTTTGGTTTCAGCCCCATTCTCGTCCTATGTGCGTGTGTGTGTGTGTGTGTGTGTGTGTGTGTGTGTGTGTGTGTGTGTGTGTGTGTGTGTGTGTGTGTGTGTGTGTGTGTGTGTGTGTGTGTGTGTCATGGAAATGTGGCGGTAGACCAAACGCATCGACTAGCATCAGACACTATGAAAACGTGAGAAAAACCGGCAGCTTTAAGAAACAGCAGCGGAGGACTCCATCTGTGAGTCCAAGATACGCACGGATGTTCTACCATTTATGGCGTCAAACCTTCATGCTGACTTGCGGGACGTGGCCGCTTAGGTACCAATTTTCCAGTCATTAGTCTGGAAGATTCCAAATGATGGCCTTTCACCCGTACCACCTTAACCAGCACCAATGCTTAAAAGATAGAGGCCCGTAGAATAGTCTAGATTTCGCGAATTGGGTCCTCAGAAAAGCCGATGAGTCAGCAGACTTTTTGAGTAACATCATGTGCACAGATAAAGCCAATTTTCGCAGAAATGCCTAGGTAAATTTGCATAATGCGCACTATTTGAGTCGCTACAATCTACACTGGGTAAAGAGTATTCGGAACCAGTACCAGTGGTCGCTCAGTGTGTGGTTGGTAATTTACACCGGTGCATTTTTCTTTGATCACGCACTGTCTAAACAGCAATACGTGAACGAAATCCTTGAAGTAGTGGTGGATCAGTTTCTCAGCAAAGTCCCGCTGTCATGTCTTCCACTTCTCTGATAGCAATATGAGGCGCCGACACACAGCAGCAGCCAGGCACGAAGCTGGCTGGAGGCGACTTTTCATGCGCAATAGATTGGAAATCACGGGCCTGTAAGATGGCCGGCTAGGTCACCTGACCTCTATCCACTCGATTTCTTTCTCTGGGGTTATGTGAAATGTCGTGCTTACATGACCGAGACGGACGTCAGATTAGTTTAAGGCAAGGATAACGGACGTCCGCCGCAGAATTCCGGCGTCGTTCATCAAGAAAGCCACTGAAGATATGATAAAACGGACACAGTACTGCGTAGCTGCAAAATGAGTCCTGTTCAAACACGTCCTCTGGGCTGGTGCTCAACGGAGCTTACGAATTCGTAGATAGTAAGGGTACACTGAAATCTGATGGTATTTTTTTTTTTTGTGCAGACATCCTGATTGCAATTCGGCTGATTTCAGCATCATCAGCAGCAGCAGCATCAGCCTATTCATGTCCACTGCAGGACGAAGGCCTCTCCCTGCGATCTCCAATTATCCCTGTCCTGCTAATGTATATTTATTTTCTTAAACGTATCGGTTTTGCCGTTTCTCTACACGTGGGTCGCTTCCCGGTCTGTTCGTTTTGCTTTTATTTTTTGACACAAACCTGTTTTTGCAGCATGTATACACTTTCATGAAAGATAAAACGGTCAATTTGATTTGGCTTTGGTCCGAAGCAAGTTTCTGGCGCGAAATGTAGCTTTGTGCGCACTCCTTCGATGCGGTGCAAGCACAGCCGGAAGTTTGAAACATTCTATGTCTATTACATTGATTTTCGCATTTTGTGCGTGGTCAGAGCGGCGCTTCGGCCGCGCTATCAAGGAGCTTTTCTTATCAATGTGATTAGTCGAATAATTAGTGTGACGTAGAAATTAAAATATGGTGTTTTACCTGCCAAACCACTTTCTGATTGTGAGGCACGCCGTATATAGGGAGACTCCGGAAATTTGGACCACCTGGGGTTCTTTAACGTGCACCTAAACCACGGAGCAAGAAATATAGGAGTGGAAACTCCGCTGTTTGCGGCGACCAGAAAAGGTCACAAGCCCGCGGATATATTTTCATGCTGGCGGCACCTGGCGGCATGGGAAGAAATTACCGCCGTTTCGGTTGCCAGGGCAACCGGTCGAGCGTGTTGCTCCCGTTCGGCCGCGCGCGCCTGACTTCTACTGAGGGCACTCTCGCGCGCTTCTTTACCGCTTGTAGACCGAAGAGCAACTGCTGCTACGCTTCAGCCATTTGAGCACAGTAAAAAATAAAACGCGTTTTCCATGACAGCTATAAGATGATACGTAGCTTCTGGTTGTAGCCAGGGCTATCTTGCTCCGTGGCGGGTGGTTTTCGGCTTTTTGCGCTTGCGAAACTGATGGCTATCTCGTTCCTAATCGCTCAAAGTGCGACCGCTTGTTTCTCGCTCTAGTGCTCACAGGGGTGCGCGTAGGAAGGATGCCGCCGTGCATGTGTTTCCGCTCCTTTTCTTTTTTTTAGGACTCGCGAAAACTAGTTGCCCTAGCTGCTTGGCGATAAGAGGAAGATTAGCGGAAGTTTGCCACGCGTGTTGCTTTTTTTGATGGGCACACAACAAAACAGTTTTCTTGAGTGCGCGCACCTACGCAGTTCGATTACGGCGTGCCCGCTGAAGCAAACACCCGTGTCGTCTGCTTGTCGTCTGCTTTGAGCGGGCGCCGCCGGAGTGAGCGCCGGAGCTGCCGGAGCCGCCGAGCCGCCTGCCGGGCGCTGTTTTTTTTTTTCCCCGCTGCGGCTTCTACGACGCGCCGCATGGTGCCGCCACTGCATAGGGTAGCGTCGGCGCATGCAACAATTGTGACTTTATCTGGTCGCCCGCGCTCGCTCGCGCTGACGGGAGTTTCACCTCCTATATGTCTTACTCCGTGACCTAAACCTAAGTACACGGGTGTCTTCGCATTTCGCCACCATCGAAATGCTGCCGCTGTGGCCGGGATTCGATCCCGCGACCACGTGCATAGCAGCCCAACACCATAGCCACTAAGCAAGCACGGCGGGTGGCGTAGAAATGAGAGGAAGGAATAGCTGCGTAGCGATGAAACCTGCTGTTGGTGCTCTTTCCGTACCGTTATCAAGGTGATGCGCTGTCTCGTCGGGTTTGCGAGAGGCAATGCAATTGCTTTCAATCAGATCATTTGAGGGTGCTGCTTTATGATGTGGGTGGGAGCACACTCACGTGGTATTTTTCATACTTCATGAGTTTTTTTTTTTTTTTTTGCCAGTCGGAAAAAATTGCACGCGATTAGTACTTCGCTCAAAACACCACAGTTAGATGTAATTTTGGAGTGCCTACATACGCTTCCTTGACACTTTGAATATTAGGACAGTACCTCTCGAGTTAGATAATTACTTGCAATTACCGAATTAAATCTCAATAACAAATGATTTACTGACGGCAACTCCACTGTATTGGAAACAATATGCACTAGGTTTTCTTAGAGTAACGCAAGGGCTCTTTTTTAAGGCTTGGTGCATGATAGTTTAGCCACCCTGTATGATTTACTCAGTAACCGAAATGAACCCAAGCTGGATTCACTCGAAATCAGAATCAACAGCAGTCAAGCGCAGCAGCGCTTATGCTCGTACTCACAGAAAAAGAAAAAAAAAGAGGGAGAGAGGCTGTGAATTCGCCGGAAAGGCGAAGCAGTATTACTGATAGCCAAGTATGCGACATTTACACGAAGGAAGATTACACGACCGAGAGGACTCAGGCTGTGCAATTGAACTGTCTCCTACTACGAGGTCTTGTATATGCTCACATAACACCGTCATTTCAGCGCTCAATTCTTCGAGGGCAAGGAATATATATCGGATTCAGAAAGCAAGTCACCCACGCCCCCCCCCCCCCCCCCCCCCCCCCGGGAAAATGAAGTCCTGTCCTGTCCTTCCTTAATATCGTGTTTGTAAAACTGAGCGCAATATAACCATGATCCAAAAAACACGCGTGGCTGTGTGTGGCTGGTCATCGTGTGACCGCCATGGTTCGGCAGCAAGCGGATTGGTCAATGAAGCGATCAGCAATGTACGATATTTCAATGCCTTCAGAGCGCTTTTCCGAAGTCACCTTAACCTATCTTAGAAGTAACATGGGTGCTTACTTACCTGTGTATGACCTGTTGCTCCGTTCCTTCGTAAACTAAATGAGACGCACGCTTCATCTCCGTTTTTCGCGACTTTTTATTCCTTGATGCCGCGCGAGAGCGAGAGCTGGCTGAAGTGAAGGTCGATGTTTATTTTAATGTGGGAATTGCGATAGAAGGTTTACCCTTTTGCCTGAAGGGCGAAAGGGCGGACTGGCACCCCCATACTTAGTTGACCGTTAGAATACTGGTTAAAATTCCATTAGATGTTCCTGCCGGCGCGGCCTAAAGGTAATGTAATTGACGTTCTTGCTGGCGCCTTGACCCCAACTCGCTTGCATGGCATTCTTTCATTAACACGCGCACTACATGCCGCAGTCACCACACTCGTACGGCAATTTTAATTCTCGAGCGTATATAATCTTTTGGCAGCCATATATATATATATATATATATATATATATATATATATATATATATATATATATATATATATAGTCATCCAAAAGGATCAGTGGGAGAAGGCGATCAAGACGAAGAAGCTCCGAGGAAGATGAAGAGCTAGCAATAAATTCTAACATTTCTATAATTATACCGCTTTCCACTTAGAGAATCTCAACATGTCTTTATCAATGATCAAAACACTGTCTTTCTTGCTCGTTAGCAACGTTTTCATACTGCACAGATCGTCTTTATGCAAAACCAATTACATAGCCTAAATATAAGCATTCGAGACGTAATTCCATCATATGACTCAAATCAAAATATTCAGATTAAATTCAATGACATTTTCCCACGAAATCCCAAGTCTCAATCAGTCAGGTTCTTAAATATTCGGTCGCAAGATTACCTTGCACATGTACACACAAATAACATATTAGCCGAAGACGCTTCCGTGAACAAAGACAAGGCAAGCATTGGCATTTTCTCGCTTTCGCTTGGCTGATCATGTTCTTTGAGACTGCCAGCTTTCACTTCCGTCTTTGAAGCTGAGCTCTTGGCAATCATTCTGGCGCTGCAAGAACTCCCTTTGAATGCAACCATGCAGTGCGGTTATTATAACAGATTCCCTTTCTCTCTGTACTTCGTTTACAGCTTCGGCCAATTCACCAGCCCCAAAAACGCTTCTAAAATTAGTTCCTTCACAGCTGAATCTTGGAAAACTATTATGGGTAATAGTTCACTGTGCATTACATTTAAATGAAATGGCCGGTTAATTAGCGCGAGCATCCCTGAATGAACCGATAACATCGGTTCCTCCAGAAGTGGCACACATAAGAGCGATCAGATAACGAAAATTTTCAATTCGTAGAGATATTGTTGAAACGATGACGTCATTGACTATTCAACAGCACCTAAAATTCGCGTGGAAAATACAGTTAAGTTCATCAAGAAAATAGGAAGTAATGAAAACAAGATTACGCTGCCGTGCGGCCCCGTTAACCCTATATTTAACACAGTAGTGGTCTGGCGATATTGCCCCTGTGCCAATTCAGCCTAAAAATGTAAACCAGAGAGCACTATCTTTTAACATGTCACCGGTATAAATTACTAAGAAAAACATTTCTTGAAATTTCGCTCGCTAAAGTAGGGGTAATCTTAACATCACAAATAGTACTAACTTTTTGTGCCTCAGTGCTGGAGTATAGCCACAGGGACGTCTTTGATGCCGTTTGTGACTTCATTCAGTCAACAAAACGAATAGTATATTGTTTTTTACTTTTACAATTCTCTTAGCAATATTTGAGTGTTCAATCATAGCATTATATCATCAGTTGTACTATTTAGGAAAATTATTAATCTATCTGGCTTGATTACTGATTTGCACGTTAACTGCAGTTTCTTGAAATATTATGTAAAAGTTCAGGTGCCCAAATTCTTGGCCAATCCCACAGGGTGGGTATGATCCATATTTTAGAAACATCACCATCTTCATCAGCAGCAGCAATACGAACAAGTTTTAATAAATGGCTGAAGGCGTACTGTTTTCGTCTGAACTTTACATTTGGCGCAGCCGATAACAGTAAACCGAAGATGCGGCTAGCCTACCTCACACAGCGTGAGGGCCATTCACTGATCCTAGGCTATGAGCTGGTTGGTGAGTACTTCGTTGCTGCACCAAAAGAGATGGCTGCCCCTGGTCGCCTAGAAGCCATTGCCGCCAATGCCAAACAGCCGATCAGCGACGTCGTCACTATAGAGGTACGATGAAGATCAACATACCGCTCTCAGATTTTGAAACTTTGACCAAACAAAACTTCGACAAGCATGCTTCAAGCAATAATGATGCAAGCGCAGAAACATCAAGTTTGTCATACTCGTTAACCCAGTTGCCTCAGTTGGAGAATCAACAACTAGAGCAAGAAGCATTTCTGGCGGTACTTGCACTGGATAGGGGTAACCGCATAGCAGTAAGCTCGGACATGCTCGAGGGTAGTTCGTTCAGTGTAGACGGTAGTTTGAACGCATTTGAATACACATGGGAACATAGCCGTTTCTACAGCGATTCCGACAAAACATTCAAGATGCGAGCCTACCTGTCAGGTAGGCTCGCAAACGTCAAAAAGTGTTCAGACTTGCGTTTTGCCCAACAAAAGGAAGAGGCATGGTAGTTGGGGAAGAACAGCGTTCTCACTGCTTTCAGAAAGAACCCAGTAGAACTCTGGAACAAACCGATTATGCATAAACAAAAAGGCGATGACATAAATGATTATTTCTTCGAGAAGGGACAATTGCTGTACGATCTGGAATCAAAGCATTCAGAATAATGTATCGTGCCTCTAATCATATATGGCATGCAAAAGGCCACCAAAAACAAATACAAATAAACGCAGCTTTAACATCAGGGGAGCTGCTTCATCCTTTAAGGCACGTAACATCCGAGCCCACAGCTGAAGTCATCTTGGAGCAAGAAGTTGAAGCTAAGCTAAACGAGATAGGGTCATTAAGAGAATATATTCTGCCTTACGCGAATCACTACGGAGCCAATCAAGCTCAATATCGATTGAGTGAGAAAAACGTATTGTATTTATTGTGCGCCAAAACATACTTTTCGCTGCCATGGTTTTAAACGGTTTAAATGTCGCAGCGCTGATTGACACTGGTGCTTCAGTTAGCGTAATCAATGAGAAGATTGCCGATAACAATGACAGCTGACCAGGGAAACCAATCAGTGAACCAATCAATCAACCAATCAATGAAACTTGCAAGGAGTTCATGAAATGGACGGAGGCAGATGTTACCTTTAGAGACCAGGTAGCCCATGTGAAGAGCCTCATAATATCTGGTGTCGATTTTGATTTCCTTTTATTCCAACCCGGCATGGAACCTCTTAAAATTAACATACTGTGGAATAATGTCGCGACTACTGATTACATGGGAAAGTGCTATCATATTAGTGAAAACAAACTCTGAATAGTCACGTGCGCAGACGAAGTGACGTTGAAGTATCTGGAGTTCATATTTATTGGCACCTATCCATCAGCTACCACAACGATCGAGGTGCCCTTTGATCTGCGACACAAAAGCGTTGTCAGAAAGAAGCCATATGCCATGAGTCATGAGAATAAGACTTGGTTGAAACAGAAGCTTCAAGGAACGCTGGACGTTGACATCATTAGACCGTCCGCATCATCTACTGCCTCATCGATTATGATCGTGCCTAAATTAGATGGATCCTTCCGCTTGTCTACAGGTTACCGTATCATCAACAGACAAACCGATCTCTTTCCCTTTCCAATGCCAAGAACTGACGAGATAATTTATGAAGCCGGTAGATGCGAATGGTTTTCACGAATACACTTGTCTAAAGGATATTGGCAAGTACTTTTAAAGGAAGATACACAGCAATGCACATTTGTTGCACCTTTTGACGTTTATGAATATAACCGGCTCTCGTTCGGACGGAAAAACTCAGGCGCATGGTTTCTGAAGATGATGAATAGTGTGCAGAAAAACTTCATTGGGAAGTTCTGCACTGTATACGTGGACGGACCTTCATAGTTTATTCAAGCACGAGAAGCGGCCACGTAACTCGCCTTTCAGCAGTATTCCAAGCCCTCTGTAATGCACGACTGAAAATCAACGCGAAGAAGAGTGATTGTATTGGATTGGAGCAAACTTTATTTGTGCCTGCAGTTGGGCGCTCGCAAACTCTTTTGTCAGACGGGGGTAATTCTCGGCAGGTGCTTTGATGGAAAAACCACGAGTACTAAGGAAGAAAGTGGGCCGTGGATCAGGCCACCTGCGAAGCCTCATGACGTTCATTCCCTGCGTGTATTTTTAAACCTCTCCGGGCACTTCCGGGCGTTCATTAAGGAGTATGACCAGAGGACAAAGTGCCTAACAGCCTTCACTCATAAAGGTGTTTCATTCATGTGGTCCGACGAGTGCGAACACACTTATTTGGAGCTGGTTAACATTATCTCATCTAACCCTGTACTAACACTTTCCGACTTCACTGAACCTTTTGAGCTATACACTGCACACTACGCTTCTGTGGCTGTTCTTTACCGGAGAGATGCCAAGGAGCCAGCGACCAGACAAGTACGAGCAATAGAATATTTTTCGCAAACGTTTACTAAGGCCCAAGTGAATTAGTGGACCACGGAAAAAGAGGCGTCTGCAGCTGTCATAGGCTTGAGATGTTTCAGAACATACTTGAATGGCAGATGTTTCAAATTATTTAGTGATAACCAGGCGTTGACTCGTCTTCTCCATCTCACACAAGCAAATGGCAGAGTAGGACGATGGATCAGCATAATCCAGCAATATAGCTTCGAGGTAAATCATCCTCCTGGACGATGATGCTGACGGATGCTTACCAGGATGCTGACACGTTGTCCAGACTTCACATACTCAGAACATGTGAACCTCTTAAGGCTGTGATAAATAGCATGAGAACTGATGTTCAAAAATGGGAAGGTACACATGCCTGAAACAGAAGTGCCAAATATTCTAAGGCTTTACCACAATAGTCCAAAATCTGGAGGACATGGTGAATTTTGGAGGATGTATAGAAAGCTCACACAAAGATTCACTTGGATAATCATCCAGGCTAATGTTACTAACCACGTTAATGCGTGCCATGAATGTGCCACGAGGAACTAGAATGATGGTGCATGTACCCTTCGAATTACTTCACCTGGATTTTGCGAAAATCAAGAAGTAAGAAGAGGGACGCCGTAAGAAAAGCACAAGCATATTTGCTTAAGGTGGGCGAATTCACGTGGTATGTGGCTGTTAATGCTGGTCGTTAAAATGGAAATCGTGTAATTTAGCTCCTCGAAAGAAGCGTGCTCGAAGATGTCAAGTTCATTGTGGCTGACAATGAACCCGCTTTCCGCAGTCTGAAGCTTCAACAGTCGGCAGCACAAAAAGAATGTTGCGTTTAGGGACCTTTGAAGTCTATAAATAAATTATCAAAAGGCACTAAACTACTCTTTCCAGCGCGCCTTGCACTCCCTTGCACAAAGAATGATTAGAAATCTGAAGATGTTCCTTTCCTTCTACACAGACTTCAAAGGTGGGTGAAAATGCGCCCTTGAGGCAACTATGTCTCGTCACAATCGCTCGTATACAGCAAAACTTGGGTGCAGCCCCAATCTTGCGGCTTTCGGAACGGTATGTTGATTGCCTGCGGACCAAGACTTCGGCTTAATTGACGAAGTCTTCCTAAAAAAAAAAATCCATGGCGTACGGACAAAACGAACGATATCGGCAAACGATGAACTTTGATAAGCGTCACCGAACAGAGATCCCTGATTCCAAATGTACGCAAGGGGCTTGATTAAATATCTACATTCGCAGGCCCTTATTTCGCCACGAAGATAGCGGCACAGCAAGGGATACTGAAGAACATCTATTAACAGGGACCCCGTGGCAAAGCCGATGAGGCGTCGCTTGCGAATATGCTTCCGTACCATCTCCGGAGCGATGGAAACAGGAGTTCTGGAAGACTTAGTGATCCAAGAGGATCAGCAGGAGAAGGCAAAAAAAAGGAGCAGTTCCGAGGAAGAAAAAGTGCTAGGAATAGGAACAAGTTTTAATAAATGGCTGAACGCGTACTGTTTTCGCCGGTAATTTATAGTATATATATTGACGTGCATACTTGTTTATCTTTTTCGGTTGACCGCATTTCACCGTCTAACAAATGTTATCGCTCAGCGCGGGACGCGCCCGCGTGTATCGGAAGTTTCTCGAATGTTATCGACGTTTCTACCGGTTGTCTCTTGTCACTTGCAAGCTTGTGTAATCTGGGGCCGTATAACGTAAAACTATTCCAATATGTTTTTATTCCAATCTCCTGACGTCAAATTTCCGTAACTGCCGACGCAAGCATCGGGTGGTCACCCGTAGGGATGTCTGATCAAACCAATCAAATGCTCCCATTGTTCATAGGAGGTCACTTTTGCTTCCTTGAAAAACTAATAACGTTGCCTGCACTGAGCGTCTTGTTTTAACTAGTTGGCTCAGAAGAGGCGAGGAGCATGCACAAGTGGAGAGGGATTCTACGGGGCCGAGCTACTGCACTGAATATCGATAGCCGGATGAAGAGGGTGGTGCCGGCGTCTGTGATTGGTCCGCTTTCCCTTTCTTAGCTTACGGTGGCTCATCGACAATCGCGGCGGCATGCAACGGAAGCTTAAAAATGACGCTGAAATGGATCCTCAGCAAAGAAGAGTTGGCAGAACGAGGACGTAAACGTGCCGAAAGTTCTCGAAATTGTTACACGGCCACGCAGGAAGTTTTATTACACGCAAATAAACCCATGCTCTCCGGCAGGGGCGAGGAGCCAGTGCCTGAGCGATCGGCGGCAGCCATCTTTTATTCCTTTCGGGACGGGGAGCCTGCGGCTAATGAGAGAAAATTTCACTTTTGTTCGGCATATTAATGCATCTTTAAGTCCTACACGTCACGTTGACGTGGTGAGCTTTCGTGGTTTTCTGACGTCGCGTGACAGTCAGGTGAAGTGGGTGCAGCCCTAAAGCTTTTGACCAATAGTCGAGGTCTAACGGCGAAATGGCGTCGAATCAGAAATAGCTATTTTTCTTTTGTTCCGTGCAATCATGCATAATCAGTGCGTACACGTCATGTCAGATGGAGAGGCATCGCGGTTTTTGTGACGTCGTGTGACAGACAGGCGAAGTGGGGTTGGTTCAAAAAAGTTTGTGACCAATCGCGGAGGGCTGATTGCAGAATCGGAATAGAAAAGTTTCGAATAGCTTTACGTTATAGCGCCCCTGGGCCCGCATTCTGAAACGCTCTTTTGGCGTTCGGTTGGTGGTGGAGTGTAGTAGAGATAAGATAGGTGGTAGTTCATAGTAGACTTCTGGTGGCGTCTTACACGCGTTCTTTCGCTGCGATATTTGTCGATTCATTTAAAATAAAACATTTCGCACTTCCTTATTCTATTTATTTTAGCTAAAGCGGCGGTAGCCAACCGTTGCGCAGAAACCGTACTGCGGCCTCTACACTCGAAAACTACACAACCGAGCCGCTTTGCACTCGCACGGTGCGCTCTACCATGCGATTTGAAGCGTTCGACAGCGCGTGTTGGTAGTGCACGCTGACGTCACGGGTAAGCAGTCGCTTGATTAATTGAACGTGACTTGCGCGGCGGCGAACCTCTCGCGGAAGGCGAACGTTTCAGAATACGGCTTTTCTTTGCATGTGCCACGCGAATTGTGTAGAATTTTCTGGAAGATGTGCTGTGTTCGCCGCTATCGTCCTTTGAGTGTGGCCTGCTTTTGAGGGCAGAGGTTTGCCCAATATAACGCTACTTTTGTCAATCGCAGTTTTGCTACCATCTTCACAGTCACTACTATGTGACAATATATATATAACAAAATTATTACCCGCCGCGGTGGCTTAGCGTCTATGGAGATGCGCTGATACAGGCACGAGGTCGCGGTATGAAATCCCGGTCGCAGCGGCTGCATTTCGATGAGGGCGAAATGCAAAAACGCCCGTGTCCTATGCATTGGTGGCGCGTTACAGATCCCCTGGTGGTCAAAATCTGCCTCATAATCAAATGAAGACTTTGGCCCGTACAGCCTCAGAATTCATTGCAAGAAAATTAAGCTTTTCCTAAATTACCCGTATTATGTAGCACAATTTTATTTCAGCTAGATTACTCTCAAAGGCATACATTACTTGCATAAAAAATAAAAGTAAATCTTTGTCTAAAAAATCATCTGTGCTAATGAACCTTTCAACTAATTACTTTACTGAACATGTTACAATTTACGAATGCCAGCCGGGGAACGTTAAAGTCGCATCCACTTCGAACGAATTCTGAGGTTCACCGCAGTTTTGAGATATGCGCTCCTATAGGTTACGACGATATGCATTGGTGATTCCCTAACTTTCAAGATTTAATGCAAGAAAGTCGTTTTGTTAAAGAAGCAATGGAAGAACAGTGCATTCTTACGGCATGTTTTACAGCGCTTAACTCGAAGCTTGTTTCAGGATTATTTCCAAGTGAATGTGCCTTAAGACTTCACTGGCTTCAGTTCATGTATTGCAATATGTGCGCTAAACTAATAAGTTCAAACGTATTTAGCAAATGTTTTTAATTAGTGAGATAACCGTATTTCATGCCAGTGTAACTAGATCTGTACGAAATGCCTCCAGCGATTCAAAACATTTTAACGTTAATATACTACATATATATATAGTATGACTGCATAAAATATGTATATATATAGTATGATTACATAGAATATATACCTAGTCATTACAGTAGAACTCCTGTTTCATTTTTTTTCTGCCGCGACAGATTTATCATATTTTCCTTCCCGTTTTGTTCCTCACATTATTCTTTCACAAGAAAATTGGCTCTCAAGTGGCCGAAATTTTCCCTAAATAAATTATCGTTTATTTCGATTAGGCTGTCCATCGAGAGTCGGAGGTCTTGCTTTCTTCATATTAAATAAAATATGCAGCACAGCAAAAATATCCTCTCAGTATACGTATACGAATGCGAGATACTAGCAATAGATTACACTGTTCTTGGATGTTCAGCTTAGTTGATGTGTACTTGATGCTGGTCTGCAGGACATTCGTTAATTTGATGCAGCTCTCACATCTTGTACAAAAGAAATTGTGTTTTCCTGTTGACTTGGCATCATGTGCACGAGGGTTTTATAATGGACTCCGGTGGAAAACGGTTGTCGGACTACGCAATTCAACATATTTTTGTTGGTAAACACAAAAGTATGTACACTTATTCTTGGTCTTCATAAATCAGCATTAGATCTAACATTTGCCAATTTTGGAATTCTTGTTCCTTTTTGATCTGTCAACGCTGCGTCAAACAGTGCCATCTACGTATAATTTTTCGTATTGCATCGCCCCTTATCTTATTAGAGCCTTTAGTGCCCACTGCTGTCAATTACCAGAGATTCTGGTCCACAGCTCTCACATAGAGGTGCCAAATGAGTCTGAACCATGAAGTTTTTCGTGGCTCAAAATGTACGGTGAAAAGGTTACTTTATTCTTAAGATGCGTAAAAAACGTCTTCCCTTCAGTTGAATTCTGAATCACACGGGAGTATAGACAACGAAAAGCCACGTAAGGAAGAACTTTACAATCAGTTTCCGAACAACAGGAATGACTGTAAATTCGCAGCTACTACATCCAAGAGAAGAGTTTAGAACATCAAAGATGAGTACGCCGACAAAGGTCATCACTCCCGGCCTAAAGCGAGGAACAAGAAATCACTGTTCACATTTCTTCGGTCTCGAAAGGTGATTCTGACACGAGCGAGTATTAGTAATTTAATTTTCTCCGCCGCGAGTTACCTGCTTCTCCAGAACTCATTGAGAAGAGGTTAGAACAACGCCTAAACAACCATATTAGCTTAGTTCCTGAAGGGATGCTATCGTAGCTAACTGTGTGGACGTCACAGTGTCTGCGAGTTCAAGTGTCATTAACATTTGCATTCCTTAGCCCTAGGTACTGTTGACATTTCAGTGCGATGGTAGAAATCTCGTGTGGGGTCACAGCCCTTTTAACATCGACCTTTTCTCTAAAAAATGATTGGATTCCTCTCTTCAAGATGATAGTCAAGCTAATCCCGTTATTTACAGGGACACTAGAGAGAAAACTTCTTTGAACTCTGTACCAAAGTGCACAAAAAGTAAGCAGTACCATGATAGGCACGCTCCCTCTCTCAGCC
Source organism: Dermacentor andersoni (assembly GCF_023375885.2). NCBI lineage: Eukaryota > Metazoa > Arthropoda > Arachnida > Ixodida > Ixodidae > Dermacentor > Dermacentor andersoni. Next base: position 156,482,517 of record NC_092820.1, read on the forward strand.
ATGACAACAGACAAGGATTATTACAAGGACTAGACATTATTTGAGCTCTGTTAATAAATTGTTTTCTACAATGCCAAAAAAAGCCACTCTTAGGGCCTGAACTTCGTCACTCCACCCTCCGTTTCGCCGGCTTGGGGGTCGGTGCGAGTGCCTGGAAAGCGGATCCTGTCGCGAGATTTTGTGCACGAACAATCCGCAAGAGCGGATCGCACGTGCACTCTGATTGGACGACGCAAAGTCTGCTAAAAGCAGGCAACCGTTCGGCAAAGCAAAGGTGTTCAACACTGGCACTTCAACGCATTTCAGATTCAACATATATGTATCGATGTGAGCTCAAGTTTCTACGTCACGGTGAAAATGCGACTGAGGCTGTCACATTCTGTTCTGTGGCCGCACGTGTTGCACTGGCACGGTCATCCACGCTCGAAGCACTGCAGAATTATATTACCTGCGCCGCCTTTTAAGAGCGCATTGCAAATGCATCATGTCGCAACATGGGATGTATTCTCGGATGATGACTTTCAGTGCGCGCTGAATTGGCTAGTTTAGAAAAACTTCTCGAATCATCCAACGTGCCGCGTACTACGTCACGCGAAAGTGATAGTATCGCCAAAAGCGATCCAAGAATACCCATATGTCCCAATATATCGCTATCTATACGGGGAACAGTGGACATAAAATATTATTATTATTACTATTATGATGATGATAATGATACTCGGTTATCTTTGGCGCGATGGCGCCAAACAGAACATTGTAGAGCAACATGGAAAACTCCCGATACTGCTTTATGTTGCTCAACACGTTCTGCATAAGAATGTTTTTTTGCGAGCGCGAAAGCAGCCCGCAAATACACGCGAAATTGTCGCCCAGGCAATTTGCGCGTATTCGCGCACTTCTTTCGCGCTAGCAAAAACACTTTTATGTAGCACGTATTGAGCAACATAAAGCAGTATCTGGAATTTTTCATGATGCTCTAAAATTTTCTCATTGAAACTTTTCATCTAAGTATAATATCTGAGAAGTTGATTAATTAATTAGAGTAATTGTGTAATTAGGTGGAATTAAAAAAACATTCTCAATATCCCCAAGCGACGGCAAGCAGCATTACCTTGTTTCTGTCCAACTATGTGACATTTGCATATCTTTAAATATTGGTGCATGATAGTTGGGGCACCCTGTAGAACATGTAATCTTGCTCAAGGAACACATGATCAGTGAACTATTGTAAGACCTGCTGACGTTATTTGAATCAATGCGACATGGGCTATGTGTTTCTGCAGTACCAACCTAGCTAGCTTAATGCACAGCCACATTTTAAGGAAATGAGAACATTCATAAATTAACATAAACACGTGGCCAGCACCTGTATTTCATCCGAAAGCAAACCAAGATTATCAAGTGACTAAGCTGTGCAATGAGTTTAGTGATTTCACGTTGTGCGAAAAATAATTGTTGAGTGGTTTGTATTTGCCTTTCTTAATCAGTAGCTGCTTGAACAGGCACATGACCATATAATGAAATGCATGCTCACATGGTGCAAAACAGGGCAGCGCAAGAAACTGAGGAAACATTTGTCGATGAATGTCACAAATGAATGAATAGTTCCTTGGGTGCAGCTTTATCACTAATGCGTAGTGTACTTCGTAAATATGCAAGATTTGTGTTACATTATTGCCTAGTCACTACACGAGTAACCAAACAAATGGTACCACAATAAGCCGTGTGTAAGAGATCACAGAAATTTAGTCAAAAAACCACAGTGACCTAACCTCCATGCCCAACGTGAACTTGTTCCGCAAGAAAACAGTCATAGAGGCATTCACATGTACCATCCAAGCCCACATTTCACAAGTAATATTTCATTCCTTCCCGCCTTGCTCACTATTGTACAAACTATTGCAGTGCCGTCTTCGTGGAGTAAAATAACCTGACAAATCAAAGCTGTGGCAATTCAGTACATTAAAAGCAACGCTTTACGTGGCTTAGGTACTATCTTTGAGAACTGGATAATGTACAGTGTCTTTTTGTTATCGAGTTGTGCATTCTTATACGCAACATGAGCCGAGCTGCATTTTGTCCCGTCGATCACTTACCAGATGTGCACGCTTTCGAAATGCCTTTTAGGGTGTGCTCCAAAGAGCGTACGAGATAATAAGGTTTGTCAAATGGGAACACATGCGCGCAGTGTCCTTTACTAAGTATCACTAAACTAGGCCGGATGGTTGATCATCGTCTGCGAGTTGTTGCGGAGGTAGGTGAACGTCATACCGGAAGTAGTAATAACTAATTTTTACAGCGACGCTGTTAGCCTCTAGTTAGCCTCTAACGGCTTCGCCATCGATTCGTGTGACAATATGAAGCCATCATGTCTGTAGCTTGTGGGCAAGTCGTACTTTACGCATTTTTCTGACGTATTTTACTTTTAAACTGATCTATTGCAATGAAGCACTTGTGCGTGGCGGAGTGTCTAGAAGAATGAGTATGCATGCTGCACTTCCGGACACGTGCGTGCGGACATTACTTACGTCGCTTTTGGTTGCGTGTAACGTCGACGACGACTTCGCCGTCATCCACTTATAAATTGTTTTGCGCTAGCGTATCGCTAATAGTAGAGATATACAAAATAGCGCAGTTTGCACAAAATGTAAAGTTGACGCAAACGCATGCGAAGAGATTTTTATTCAAACGTAACGCGATCTTGCAAACGTAACATAATGGCGCGAAGGTTTCGGTGCAGGTGTGGCCTCCGTTTCAACACGGCACAAATGCGCAATAAATGCTGACATCTTCTTTACGCCACGCATAGTTGAGGGGGTTTCGGTGGGGCCGCGCAAGCGCAGTGGAAGTATAGTTAACCTGATGAGGAGGGCGGTGCCGGCGTGTGCGAGTGGCCCGCTACTTCTTGCTTAGATTTCGGTGCCTGGTGGAAAATCGAGCAGGCGTACAACGGAAGGGTAAAAAATGCAGCTTAGACGGCTCCTAGACGAATACAATTTGGCAAAGCTATGTCGTGTACGTGGCCAAAGGGTTCAACAACGTTATGCTTTCAAGCAAAAATTTTTATTACACACAAACGAATCCATTGTCCCCGGCAGCTCCGATAGCCAGTGCCAAAAGGATAGGTGGACAGCTATCTTCTATTCATTTCAAAACGGGACAGTCTCCGGCCATTCCAAAAGAAGGATTCAATATTGTTCGGCATATTAACTCAATTTTTAATGCGTACACGTCACTTTGATGCGAACAGTTTTCCTGGTTTTGTGGTGTCGCGTGACAGACAGGCGAAGTAGGCGCAGCCCGAAAACTTTCGAAGGAGCGCGGAGGGATGATGGTGAAAAGGGGTAGCATCGAAAATCATTTTTTTTTTGTTCGGTTTCAGTGGGTTCGTGCGTTCACTGTTTTCTTGAATGTCGCGTGATAGACAAGTGATGGGGGGGTGGCCCTAAAGAAAAATGTTTGACCGATCGTGGAGGGCTGATTACAGAAGTGGAACAAAAAAGTTTGGAATAGCTTTACGTTATAGCGCCCTTGTTTCCATGGAGCGCGCAGTATTATTAACGGCTAAGTGTATCTTATCCTACCTTAAATGTAACATTATCGCGGTTCACGGGGAACGGGAGCTTTAATTGCGAGAAATCGTCCTGTCGCACTCTATATCGGCACACCCGAGAATTGAGAACGCAGACTCCTTCTATCGATCCTACGCGCACTCTCGAGCAGATCGGCTTTGACCTCACTACACTGGCCTTATGCAGGTAGAGGCGCTGCAATATCTTTCGCCAGCCTGCATCGCTAAGAACAGCACGCTTCGCCCGGCACGAACCTGTAATTTGTAATGTTGAAACAGGGATACAAGAAGCGGAAGCAACGGCACAGAGCTGTGCCATCATTTATTTATTTATTTACTTATTTATTTGTTTATTTGTTTATTTATTTATTTATTTATTTATTATTTATTTATTTATTTATTTATTTATTTATTTATTTATTTATTTATTTATTTATTTATTTATTTATTGCTATGTATTTTCTTGTCCTCGTTTTCACGCTTTCCTTTCTTTCTTTTTGCACATCTGAAAGTGTGAAACGAATTTTAACCAACGCGTCCACATCACAATCTTGTTTCTGTTTGACCGGACGCTTCAGTTTTCTTCTTTCCTTTTTTTTAAGTGTGGCTGCACAGTGCACTGACATTGAGCGAATTTTTTTCTCAACGCTGACTTTTGAAAACTTTACTCGAGATACATTAATAAAAATTTGAGCATGACATTTGTTGAAAGTCAGCCCTGCGTGCGTCATACCTGGCCCGTCTAGTCGTCCTCACGCTATACCTGACAGTCAACGACCGCCAACAGGCCCAACTTCCCAGGTGTACGCGATGGCCGAGCATGAGAACACCTTTCGAATGAAGTTCAAAGGTCTTGTGGGCCATATGCAGCGTTACCCGAGCAAGGGTGTGCTGCCGCTGAAAAGGCGACAGGGCAATGACACATACCTCGGCGGTGTGATTTGCGCCACCGATCTGCTTCCCTCGCGGCGGTTGATGATAGCGATAAGCAGGCGGAGCGGCAGCACACCTGGCTAAAGGCTATGTCCCTTTGTACGCGGAGCGTTTCACAGCGCTGCTCTCACTGCGCGCAGGCGGAAATGTCACGTGGTACTTTCTTGTTTTTCGCGGGCATCAGCGGTAAGCGGGAAAACACTGATGCCTGATAGACAGAAAGTTAGAAACTGTTTAATCGGATGTTTAGCTAAGCGCTCTACAACTTTCGAATTAGAATTTTTTGCCTAAGTTCATTCCTTCGGAAGACGGTGAATTAATGTTCAATTAAGCATTTGAGCAGAATACAAAAAGTAGTGTGACTAACTTCATACAATAGTCAGCAACATGCATTTGCTTGCGTCATCTCAGAGTGCGTCGGCACATTTTTAAACTCTTCTGACACCCTGTATATATATATTCTAAACAAACAGGCAATCGGCCACCATTACTGTTCAGCATCAGAAACTTCATCATCACTCCTCGCGCTTGCTGTCCCAGCGCCTGACGCCAAGTGTCGCATTCCTGCTTCGTCACTCTCGGCCACGCTACCGCAAATGTCTCGGGTACAATCCGTTGGATAAAAAAGTTTATTCTATCTAATAAATAAAGTATAAGTGTAGGTGGGTAACAACCGTTGCGCTCACTCCTTTGAAAGCGAAACGATGGGTGGCTTTCACAATTTGCCACGCGGGCTATCAGTAGCGCTCTCACTTCCAGCGTTGCTGTAGGAGGGACTCCTAATTTTTTTAGAGGCTGCTCAGATAAAAAAAAATTCTGCTTACGAAATCAAGGAACCGAGATGTCACATAGGCATGCATAAGCAAACGTTCGAAAACTATAGCCAAGTTTACTTTCTTTTCTCGCAAAATTTCAACGAAACCGGAACGCACTGGTCCTGACGTGCTCGTCTGTGTGTACAATGCACATCTACCCGGTTTCACAGGACATCCGGAGTTTCCTTTGCGACAACTGCTCACGCACCAATAACTTTTTTCAGCCAGGTAAATCGCAACGTGTGACATTCATACATCTACGACACATTGAACCGCTCATCACTGCAGAGTGATTTTCTTAACATCTTTATTTTAGAGTAGCTAGAGCAATAACAGGACAGAATGTGTCTGAGTGGGCCTGGAAGAGCTTGAAATAAGGAGTTATGTCTGCCGTTATGTAACGTACGACAGTAGTTTCCGAGGTTCTTGGCTATGTTATGGGGCAGAGACAAACGTTCTCACTCGCCTACAGGGCGTTTACCAATGGCACGGCAGAGGCACTTGCTAGCTCATCGCGGTGGCTTTCTACTGGATGGCCTTGCAGTGCCTCAGCTTCTGTGTGGACTTCCTCTGGTGGAGCGAGGAGGCAGATTCAGAAAAAATGGAAAAGCAGCGCCTCCTGCCCGACTACTTGAAGACACTAGCATATACCATGTACCTACCTCCACTGCCGAAGGGAGCTTTGCAGAACAACGATGACTTTGATGCATCGGTATGCGCCTTGCCCTTTGTTTTCTTTAAAAATTTAATTACATGGTTTTAAGTGCCAAAAGCACTTACTGATTATGAGGCACACCGTAGTGGAGGACTCCGGAAATTTTGACCACCTGGGTTTCTTTAACGTGCACCTAAATCTAAGCACACGGGTGTTTTCGCATTTCGCCTCCATCGAAATGCGGCCGCCGTGGCCGCGATTCGATCCCGCGACCTCGTACTCAGCAGCCCAATACCATAGCCACTGAGCAACACGGCGGGTTTTGTTTCCGTTATAGCATAGCGGAGATTGACTAGCACCGACGTTCATCGGAACGTATGTCAGGGCGCGTGTAGGCGCTGGCGGCGATATCTTGCGGAGCCGGGATCAACTATGACGTGCGCATATCCAGCTTTAGTGGACACGTACCAACTAGCGCCCCAAGCGGCCCCGGCACGAAGCTAGCGCGTTTTCAATGGAACGAGCGGGTTTTTCGCGAATAACAAAAGCTGCAGGTCGATTATCGAAAAACACAGGCGACAGACGTGTTCTGGAAGACAATCCACACGATCCAAATACAGTGATCACGCTATGGCACGTAAGAATTTTGTTCCCACAGCGGTTAAAGGTTTAGCAATGGAAGCCTATGGAAACGACGAAAATTTGTACTCGATTTTCGAGGCACGAACGGTGCCTGTAATTAACCTACGACGTCTATCGTAATACGCAGTGCATCGTATGTAGTCCGGAGACTTAGCTTTCGATTGACGCCTATCTCGACTCTCCACACATGGCGCAACACTGTTCCCAAAAGCGTTTTTTGTAACACTGTCGTGAAAATTCACGTGGTATCTATAAAAACATAAGCGTACCACTGGGTGAAGCCTCGGAAGCCGTGGCCGAGTGGTAGAATCGCGCGCACCTTTCGTATGCCGTCGCGGTTGCCGTGGTTCGATTCCCGCATAGAGTTTCTAAAAATCCCCTAGAGGGAAATGTGGCGCTAGTGTCTACGGGGGTTCTCATGCGCGTTGCCTCAACCTACATGGGAATGATGGGAAGTACAGGCTTCGGATTGACTTCGGTCTTTAGACTAGTGGCGTTTGTTTCTGGCGCAGTAAACAAAGCTATACTCAAATATTATCGCGTAAAATCTAATTCTATTTCTGCAGTATGTGATATAATGTACAACACGCTGCATAAACTTTGTATGACTTTGAGATGGAAGCATGGTTTACTATGGTTCGTCACCAGGACACATCAGGGTATGCATACTTGTGCGATTCTGTTCCCAATGTAACGCCAAAGAATAATTATTTATTCATTTTTTCAACAGCAAAACAACCGTGCAAGTACTTAAATAAAAATACTCATCATGTATTTCTGGAAATAAAAATGTTGTATTGTGACAAAGCGTTGCGCCCTTGAGAGGAATGCTACAAGTGTCGTCTGCTACGACGCCTGCTCGCTGCAAACGCGAGACTTTTCTCGCAGACGACAGGCACTTGCGAACTCTCTCGCTCTTTCGAAAGGTTGCGTCGGCTGTCACGATTGCTGAACGCCTTCAAGTACTTTTAAGCACATCTGCTGCAGTGCTAGCTAGGACGCTAGTGGCCTCCTACGAGTATGCTGCATCATATTTTATATTGGCGTACCGCTTCCGAAGCGTTACAGCGTGGCTTTGCGGGTACCCATTGTGCGACACTAGACTACAGCTAGGAAACAGCTATCTTTCCTACCACAAGTAAGTTTGTGTTCTCAAAGTCCTAAAACACGCATTTCAATGAGCACATAAATGAGCACATAATGAAGCCCTCAATAAAATTTGATTGTCAAGCCACAAGAAGTACAACTGTATATGTCTTGTATCAGTAGTGCCTTCTTTGTCCTATTCTGAAGTTTCATAATGCACGTAACGCTACAGTGCCAACCTAACACACTTAACAAACCAAGGTCCAAACGCTCAAAACATGTTCTTTCAACGTTTACGATGCCGCCGCTTTCTCGTCGCGGCTTCGACGCCACACCGCGACACAAGCATCGTCCCAGTCGCTGGCCCAGCGCGCTATCGCCACTCCGAGCAACATAACAAAGGCAAAGAGCTTTGCGTTGCACTGTCCAACTGCAGGTTGTAGCAATTGCGCTTGGAGCGAAACCAAAACTGCCAAAAAAATACTTGTACACTAGTTCGCCAGTCAATAGAATGCCAATCCGAAGCCTGTACTTCCCATCATTCCCATGATGGTTGAACGATCGCAGCGCCAGATTTGCCTCTAGGTATACTAATATGAAACTCTATGGATTCCCGCTTTGCACTTTTTTTTAAGCCGCATAGGGCCTAGTTTTGTAATCTCTCACTAGATGGCAGAATCGCAAAACCCAAGATTTGCTTTCGGTTTTGGTTTTTCCGCAGCGCATTTTTTTAAAGCCGCACAGGACTTAGTTTTATAATCTCCTCTCAAATGGCAGAAACGAAAAATTCAAGATTTGCTTTCGGTTCTGGTTTTCCAGTGGTGCTGTTGAAATATTATGCTTTCTATTTTTCCTTCATAAAACGTAGCAGTATCGTGTTCATTAAGTCACCGGTTTTATGAAGATTTTATTCATTGGACATCTTAACTAGAAGCTTGCGCATGGCTTTGTGTTATGAAAAAAAAAAAAAACTTTCGTGCTTTGTAGCGTGGAACGTGGGAGAACAAAATGGTTATTCTTATTGCGTTCTTCTGGAAGGTCCGTTTTCTTCGACTTTCGGCTGTCCTTAATGGCACACACTCCGAGCGAATCACGTCCACCTGTGCCCCAATGCCACCCGGTGGCCAGTGCCAATCCTATGCAACATTCGTGTGGAACAAAGGGTCTGCTAGGCTGAGTCGCTGCCCGAACGTTAATTATTTCTAAAGATTCATCGAAATAAGAAATGTACCAACCAGGAGAAGATGTGCAGCGTCTGGATTAATAGCTACTGTTAATGTGTTCCCTACAGCCAAGTGGTATCAATCCGTAGCTGTGGCCGTAAAAAACCATTTGAATAAATGTCCCGTGCTGTGTCTGCCCCGCTCTCTCTACAGAGAAGCTAGCTTGGCTAGCCGTCAGCATTTAGGATCAACATATGGTGTCCTTCGTTCGGTGCATTTGCTTTTAATGCTGAGCATTCTTTGGCGAGTACCCCAGCAATTTGGTAGCAAAATCGTGCAAAATCGTGTCTGTAACGCCAAAAGCTTGACGCATTTCCCATATAAATATATAAAAAAAAGGGTTGGGGTGGCCAACTTGAAATTGGAAGTGGCATCAGCATAAATTTGGGCGTGATACAGAGATGTGCCAAGCTGAATTTGGTAGTGATATTGGAGTGGCCCTACCTAAATTTGGGGTGAAATGTTAGTGAGCCAAGCTGAATTTGAGGCTGATATGGGGGTGGCCCCACCTAAATTTGAGGTGATATAGGGGTGGGTGAGCCTAAGTTTGGGGGAATATTGGAGGTGGGCAAGCCTGGATTTGGGGATGATATGGGAGTGGGAGAACCTAAATTTGGGGGTGATATGGGGGGTGGGCCACCCTAACCATGGGCGTGATATGGGGCTGGACCAAGCTGAATCGGGGGGGGGGGGGGGGGGGGTAGGGGGGCTAACCTAAATTTGGGAGTGATTTGCGGTGTGCCATCCTAAATTCGAGGTGATAGAGGGGTGGGCCAGGCTAAGTTTGGGGCTGATATGGGGTTGGGCCAACCTGGATTTGGGGATGATATGGGGGTGGGCCAACCTAAATTTGGAGGTAACATGGGGACGGGCTAACGTAACCATGGGGGTGATGTTTGGCTGGGCCAAGCTGAATAGGGGGGGGGGGGGGTGATGGGTGGACTAACCTATATTGGGGGATGATTTTCAGTGGGCCATCCTAAATTTGAGGTGATCGAGGGGTGGGCCAGCGTTAGTTTGGGGCTGATATGGGGGTGGGTCAACCTCGATTTGCAGTTGGTATTGGAGTGGGCCAATATAAATTTGGTGGTGTTGTGGAGGCGGGCCAATCTGTATTTGGGGGCGATATGGGGGTGGGCCAACCTAAATTTTGGGGTGCGTCGAGTGGAAATTTGGGGGACGATTTATGGAAATTCGTGGGTGGACCAACTTGAAAATTAGGGGTGGCCCAATTAAAATTGGGCATTGGGCCAACTCCAAGTTTAAGGCTGGGAGAAAAGAAAATCGGGCGTGGCCAACTTTAAATTTGGGGGTGGGCCAATTTAAATTTGAGGGTGTGCCAACTTGAAATTTAGGGGTGGGCCTATTTAATGTTTGGGGGTGGGCCTATTGAAATTTGGGGGCCCGTTTACGAATAGTTAGACAACACCAGTAGTGTTTGCATCTTTTTCATGATCTCGAAAGTACGTATATTAATAATTGTTACTTAATACTCCTCAAGGTGAGCTACCACTCGAGCCTTCCCAGCCCACTGGGCTAATAATGTCACAAAAGTACTCTCACCGTGACAACGGCGACGTTCAATGTGGAGATCACAAGAACAAATCGCAGACCGAGCTGACCGTTTTCACACCAATGTCATCGCTAACACTACTCACTCGTGCTAGAGGCAACCCAAGCTTACAACGATCATAATTCAACTTTCACTCGCACGCTAGTCGACACGCTCTCAGTGCACGATTTCGCCCATCATTGGATAGAACCTTGCTGGATGTTTTACTGTCATGTTGCGTCGTTTTTCACGAAGGCCGTCTCCCGAAAAGAGAATACATTTTTGAGATTGACGAGGCAAGCTAGTATATAACTCATACGAAGCAAATGTATAAACGGTTATAGTGATTTTTCAAAAATGAATATAAGTAAATAAGATTTCAGATGGTATTATTTCGACCAGGCATGACAACGAGTTTTTCCCACCTGTCACAGTGATTTGACCGAAAACCTAATCATATTGCTCAAACGTGTTGCCCCAATACTACATGTGCTAAAATAAATGTACAAAAGTGCGGTGCGTGGCCACAGCTTCAAAGCCAGTCTATTTTGTGTAGGGTTGTTGATATTGTAGTAATGTGGAGTTTTCTTCTTTATAAGAGCACAAAAAGAAAAATATAACAGATGGTAGCTAAGCGTAAAATACATTGGAAGATCTGAAACCAGCAATTATTTTAATTTGGGGGTTGGTCCTCTCCACCGGTAGATCGCTGTCCTATCACTTCAAAGAATTTTGTTTGTGTGCAACTGCAGCAAAAACGAAGATACTGCCATTTCATTGCCAGGACCTTTATGCCCTCCACACGCACAAGGAGGACACCAGATAATTGGCAATATCAGTTTATAAACTGACATTGTTTTGCTAATTTCAGTGTAGCGTGGTACCGGCGGACGGAGTATTTTCTTAGTATCAGTCCAGTGTTAGCAGTGAGAAGCAGTTCGGTCTACCATTCCCATGAGGGCATACTTGCCATTGTAGCGCTATACTGTAGGACAAGTTAAGTGCTAAAAACTTGGTGTGCCTTGTCCTTTCCGCAGATCGTCCATCCATTCTGTTATGGTGACGATCAACGTTGTGTCCGTCAGGCCTCCTCCTCATTTTTAGCTTCACCATCACGAGAGTGGACAGAGAAAAGAAACTTTCTTCACAATCAGCCCCAGCGGGATTCCACCACTCGCAACTGCTGCAATTCGCATTCAGTGGCTGGGCATGCTAACCACATCCTTAGTTTCACAATGACTAGAGTACGCAGAAAAAGTAGAGCTTTGGTCGCTATCACTACCACGAACCTATGTGAATGCAGATATAAGTACGTGCAGGGGCTGGGTATGCTAACTTCTCCGCTACCACCTGCTTCCACCACCTTAGATTTTCCAGGCATACCTGCTTCTTGTTTTGATCGCAGACACATGCAGGATAAACGCGGATAACTAAAAAAGCTCAGTGCCCTTCCACTCTGTGAAGAAACATGACCTGCAAAGCTGTGTATGTGGGCCCCTTAATGGCGAATTGCACCTCCACCGTATGTCAGCCCCGCATTGCGCTGTCTTCGGGATCGGCCCACGTATGGGGAGTGCTTAACGCCTGCTTCATCTCCGCCGCGGGTCTCCCCGGCATGGCGTTACATTCGGGATCAGCCTACGTATGGGGAGCGCTGAACGCATGCTTCACCACCGCTGCGGGTCGGGCCGGTATTACGCTATCTTCGGGATTTGGCTCTACACGCGGACGCGATAGTGGGGAAAGTAGCCCTTAAGAGGAAGCTTTAGCTCTGGTGGTCCTATCTAAATAAATGTGAAAGTTGAATTCGTTTTTCTCGACAACTACTGCATGTAATTTGACAAGGTTTGTTGCATTTAAAACAAAAACTTAAAATCTAGTGTCTGTTGGTTTCGAATTCTTGATTTAGGTCATCATTTGTTTATTAAATATTGTCAAAAATCGCAAATTTTAAGATAACGAAACCGTCAAGTTTACAACTCTCTTTCGGCAATGAAAACTGATGTCACAATTATGTACATTGTATCTAACAGCACATCTAAAGCAGACAAAATTGATATATTACGCATGAATCTCAAAAAATTTAATGATATGGAAATACAGCTTTTCCACAACCCTTGTTCACAACGTGACGACTTCACGTAAGATATAAATCGGCATATTGGATTTGTCCGCTTTGAATTGTCTAATGGATGCTGGTTACAGAACCGCGATATCAATTCTTGATGCGGAGTTAATAATTTGTAAACTTCGTGCTTGCGTACTTTTCGCACTTTCGAATTTTTGAATATCTCTTACAAAAATTCAAGCCCTAAATAGAAATTCCGCTTCCAACAGTCACTAGAATTTACCTTTCTGTCCCGAATCCAACAAATTTCATTAAAATCGGTCCAGGGGTTATCTAAGAAAAGCGTTTCGGCGTTTTACATCTATTTGAATAGGCCGAGTAGGAGTAGGGCCCGTGTTAAAGCTTCCTCTTAACGACTTCGCTGTAAAAAAAAGAATAAAAGAACAAAAAAAAAACCGCTGCAGCCATCAATATCGCCGCCTCAGATTTCGTCATGATGCCACCGTCACCATCGGCACGGCTCCGTGAGCAGCTGCCAAGCTGTTTACTTTCGTTATCTTCCATCCCTTGGCGGCCGCGCATTGTCTTGATGCCAGCGACGCGCTAAATCTGCACCATCATTCCGTCATGCATCGCTTCTGCGACCAAGCAAGCTTTCGGCGGCACACGTACACTGCCGCATTGACACCAAAACTTTAAAATGCTTGCCTTCGAGAAAGCATCATGAATAAAATAGGAATGCGACTATGGGGCCACGGGGAACATGTTCACGGGGCCATACTATTGATGACAGCATCACAAAAGGCTAGATGTGGTCAGGTTGACTTTACAGGTTTGGAAGCAATGACTGACGGGCTAGTTGCTACATTATCACATAAAGAACAGCGCCTAAAGTTAGCGCAGTTTGTGTGTGTTTCCTCCATTGTGCCCCGTCGTGAATTGCTGTTCTTTCTGTGGCTTTACAGATGTTCTTTTCCTGCGTCAGTTACGCCTTCAATCCCGGCCACGGCGGCCGCATTTCGATGGGGGCGAAATGCGAAAACACCCGTGTACTTAGATTTAGGTGCACGTTAAAGAACCCCAGGTGGTCGAAATTTCCGGAGCCCTCCACTACGGCGTGCCTCATAATCAGAAAGTGGTTTTGGCACGTAAAACCCCATAATTTTTTTTAGTTACGCCTTCCAAGAGTGTTTACTTGGAAACTTTTTTTCGCGTGGCTCTTACAGAAGCATGTTTAGTCGAAAGTTTCTCGCTTGGCTGCATAATCTCGAGGACGGGCTCCAAACTGCTGATTTTCTTTAGCCACATAAGAACCATTACTAAAAATTTAATTAACGTAGCTTTGTTAATTACGCAAACAACTTCTCAACTTACACCGCCCATCTAGAGATTACCAATCTGAATACTCGAATGATAAAATGATGTTAACATTGTTTGTATCGTTTCAATAGTTTTGTTTCGTGCAGTTAAAAGCAGCCGGCATATTGATGGTGCTGTAGACTTCTCATAAAGTAAGTGTGAAAGCTTGGACAGGTTATCTTGGCACAAATCAACTTCATGAGCTTAAGCACATGGCCCAACCTTGCACGTCTGTCTTTACAACCGATTCTCATACATTATACAAGAAGCACCTCAGCGCTACGGCACATCCCACAAGGTGTGTGAGAACATTGTGCGCGCTCCCGATTAGGTTTCTGAGCGTTGGTGGCATCAGGCTCGGTTTCCTGGCATCATAAGGAATAAAAACAGCTTCCTGGAGGAAAGCATTGGGTACATTTTCAGTACTTTGTAACATATGGATAAGCACGGATATGTACGTTAGAAGGAAAAGTACTGAAATATTAAGGTGAGGGTTTCGCTGTATGTATTTTAGCTGTCTAATGATAAGATCTAAAGAAAAATATACTGTGATTTTGTGACAGTTAAGGCTGACATGAAACATGAGCTCCGGCACAGTACCCTGGTGGAACTGGCCCCTGGACTACAGGGCTACATTGAACCACGATATGCTGGTTTGATAAATACAAGTAATTGGAAAGTGGTTCGCTCTTGAATTTCCTGTATGTCGGCGTCGCTGTGCAGTGTTGGGAGCCCTTTTTAAACCACAAGCATTATGTTTCAGCTAATATTGAAAGCAACTGTACTCTTTTTTTCAAGGAAGAGGGGGCTTTTTTTAGCGTCTAACCACACTTCCAAAGTTATCAGTTCAAGATGCGCCTGCATGTGTTTCTAATATCCAGTATGTTGTCACGGATTCAATAGCGAAAGAGCGTTATCTTATCAGATTGCGCGCGTGAAGCGAATACTGGCGTACATTCTCCATCACATTTGACGACCCGAGATAGCGCTGCAATGTACGAGCATTCCAATCTGACGAACCGACGCCTTGATCCGTAGATCGGAATCAGAGGAAGCACTTTGCGCGCAGCCATCGTTATGTTTGAGTGTTATTTTCTTTTCCAGCGCAAGCTCATCTTATAATGAGTAACATTCGTGACTGACTCTTTCGGAAGTGTTTTGTTCTTGACATTACTACAACGTGAGAGTATATAGGTGCTCCATCTTCATTGAGTGAATACTGGGAAACGGACTATAGCCTTTTCTTGCGTCTGCGTTTGCACATTTACCGCACCAATTTATTTTTCATAAGTTACTTTTTATTTGGGGGGGCTGTAAAGCACAGCAACCTTTTATTAACACGATGTTTCAATAACACAGAAAATTTAAATGCTTGTTAGTCGCTTTCACCTCAGGTAACGAATTTATATAAAGACATACTTATGATAATTAAAAGCATATACATTTGACAACGTTTCATCTGAGTTTCCCTTTGCAAGGTCATACAGACTTGCAGGTGGTTCGTATCAGGGACCCTCGACATATGTCCAACCTCCAAACAAAGGGTTATTCCGAATGTTTCATTTCAGGAAGGCGTGTTACCCTCCTGTCTTTCATTCCCGTTCGCAAACACACATAAGACGAAAGTGCTGCGTGAAGAGCGTCGTTAGTCCAGGCCAACGAGCTACCGTAACTCACCTCGCCTATATCGCTGTCATTTAGGCTTAGATAAGAAATAGATATATTTCAAATCGACGCATCACGAATGCAAAAAGAGCTGCCCGCGACCAGCCCAGCTAGGTTTCTTTCATTTCGTACTTCGTCGTAGCTGCTAATAGTAGCTCACGAAGCAGAGCACTGAGTGTGGATATGGCAGAGAAGGTGTTCTATATACTGTCTCGTCACCCGCCTAAAATAGCCCGCCGCGCTACTGGCCATTCCTAGAAAATTGTATATGTGACGCCCAGGCATTTGCAACACAGAAACTGATTTGCGATGGGAGAGTCCAGCTGAGGGACAGGGTGGTTAAGGAGATAAAGACACGCTATTTTCTGCAGTAACTTAGGAATGCATGAATGAATGCCTTCATTTATTTAGAAAAAGGAGGAGCAAGGATCAGTGGAAGCACGTCTTAGCAGATTGGGAAAGAAGCTGGGGACAAAGGGGAAAAGCTGACGCCCGGGTTGCAGGCGAAATCGCAGCTTAGGGGCGAGAGAATATAAGCAAGAGTTGGTGAAACCAGTTGAATTCCAGTGTAGATGTGTGATGTGCCGAGTAAATGATTGGAGTCACCGCCCAGCATCCGTCCTTTGCGGCAGTATAAGCTCCCGCTGTTCTTGGTAACAAACCTTTACTGAAAACCAATCTTCGCAATTACTTATTCATCAGCCATGCCTAGCCACGTATTCCTTAGTGGCAGGGCCTGTGGATTACAACTACGCTGTCCCGACAAGTTACGACTATAACATGACGCTTGCGGTTACGGATGCCATACTCGTGACTCTTACTATACTACTACTATACTGCGCGAATACTGTAAACATGGGTTTACTGCACACGTTAGTGAACAGACATTTTAGAACCGCGTTTTTCGCCTTACATACGCTCAACGCAAGCACCACTGCAGCAAGTTAGGGTGCGCGTCCCTTCAAGACAGAGACGCGAACGCAAACATAAGAACGCGTTTGAAGACAGGGTCTTGAGCGTCGTGCCAGACATATCCAAGCCAACAATATGTTAACAATCATGCCGTCGTTTCTATGCAAAGAGGTTATCTATTTAAACTTCTGGAGTGACAGTCCAATCCGCCACCTACGGGAGCGCGTGAAGCCGCCGGGGGACACATTGTTAGAGAAAAAGGAGCGCGGCCACAGTAC
Source organism: Dermacentor andersoni (assembly GCF_023375885.2). Lineage (NCBI taxonomy): Eukaryota > Metazoa > Arthropoda > Arachnida > Ixodida > Ixodidae > Dermacentor > Dermacentor andersoni. The sequence goes on from NC_092820.1 coordinate 156,499,276, forward strand.
GTGGCTGTGGTATACGCGCGACGCAACCTGCGCTTGCGGTTCTGCGATGGAAAAATAAAATGAAACCCCTTAAGGAAGTATATCAGTGCGCCACTGTGTGTCGCTGTTGTCAAAAATAAAATGCCATGGTGGTGGGTGCCTTGTGTTCTGTGTACAATATGTTGCGAAAACTGAAACACAGTCGTTTCCTGTTTTCTTCATTCAGTAACCTGCCGCGTGCATCGGCACTGTAATGCGCTTTCGTCGATACGTGGTGCGGGCCCGTATTGACACAACGAAATGACCTCGAAATATAGTATCCTTGTGCCATTTCTTAAAAAAATCACTATTTGTGTAAATGAGAGTTTTTGGTTTAAACCTAGAAAACAAGAAAAAAATATTCAACGGTAGGTCTCATTTTTGTCCGGCATTTCAGTTCTAGCTGAAAAGAGCCGGTGAAAGCAAATTTACAATAAAGCTAAGGCGACCCACAATCTGCACGCATCCGCAAGCCTACATGCGCTCCAATGAGAATAACCTGTCAAAGTTAAGGTCATGTGTCAGCTGGCGGATCAAGCAATCTTTACTTTTTTTTCGTTCTGCATCCGTTCTGCCTACGTCTAAGGCAAAAACGTGAAGTGGGAAGGCAGATAAACAGAAATTGGTGGATGCAGGTGGTAGTGTAATGGTTAGCGTGCCCATCTCCCAAATGCAAGATGCTGCATTTGGGAGATGGGCTCGAATCCTGGTGGTTTGTTTGTGAAGACAGCTTTCTGTGCTCTCTGGTGACTGCGAAGCTCAGAATGAGGCGGCAGCCTGACGACAACGGTCGCCGTCAACGTAACAGAATAAGCGTGCGTGCAAGGTCACACTTAAAGCCGAAAGCACATTCAGAGGAAATACACTATGCTCTCGCCGGCAAAAAGAAACGTGACGAGTAACGAGCGGTGTTGATGAGTGAGGCTGTAGACGGATAATGTCACCACAGACAGGACCACGCTCCAATCCCGGTGCTCAGCGGAAATATACATAGACAGCGTGTCAACTAGCGTGTAAGTGATACTTCATTAAGGTCGCTGCGTGTTTGTGTTGTGTCTAGCAGGAGCGAGTAGTGTAAGAGATGACACTGGGAGAGACAGCGGTGAGCGAAGTCTGCGAAAAGTAATTGAGGATAGCCATATTGAACGTCGACGCCATGTTGAATAAAGCCTGCGACTTCATTTGCTCGGCCGCCAGAAAGGCTTGAGTGGTAGCATACCACTGGGCGTATTTGGTACCCACAGCGATAAACACACACTTTGCGGAAGTAAACAGAGGATAGGGACGTAGTGAGTTGGCCGCCCTTTTCGATCTCTGCCATAGTTTTAAAAATGAATGTGGCGAAGTGTGACATACAAAATAGTTTATGTCAGCCCAAATGAATCAGCGTGGTCATACTTGCGCGACACGCCATGGTGGCCTCCCACCAGGACATCATGAAGTTGCAGCGATGAGAGTTTTCATTGGGCACTTGAGAATAAAACCGAGCTCATCAGACACATCCGAGGGACATTTCTAGGGTACAAGAGCACATCGCCCCCCCCCCCCAAAAAAAAAAAATATTAATCGCGAATATAAGCTTACGAATAGGCACATCATAAGATCGAGCACTACGGCGCTTGTTGATCTTGTTTAGGATGACGTCAGCATTTCATTCAGCGTTTATTTCTGAGAAAATGAGTTGAAGTTCCGTTTATTTGCATCACAATGGCAGGCGTAATCAGGCAAACATTGACAGCATTTCATTAGAGAGTGCCTGTCTAGTCTGTGGAGATTACGTATGACAATGACAACAAACACAGAAAGCTTTCCTTACATCGATTCGCACATACATGGGATCCGCATAATTTTTTGACTGTCAATTTAAATGCTTAAGAATGGCGCTCATTAACGCAATATTTCCATTCACAGTGAGCAAAAGCGGCTGCCGTATCCACAGTAGAATTTATTTAAATGGCTTTAATCCCATGCACATTATATCATTGCCAACTTCCGTGGGCTTGGAGTCGTGAAAATGGGATACACTTGACAGGGAAATCAGGAGGTTGATGTACGGCAAGAAGGCAGAAGCTTGCACAAGACCTCAGGGATATATAATGACTTTTTGAGCAGCTTGGTCAGGGGGCCACGCAATGGTTTCCACGTCTATTAAGTATCCTCAAGAAATGCGGGCATTTTGGGAAAGGTGAAACCGCTGCAAATTTCATCACAGCATTAGCCTAAATATAAAAGATGACTTAAATATAAGAAACCATAACGTTGACAGGGTGGCCAAATTTTGGCACAAATAAATTGGCTGTTGAAGCAGTTCAGCTGAAACGCAATGGTGCGAAATAAGGCGAGAATGTCGGCAAGTGTTGAACAAAGGTCAAGTAGGTCCTGTGGCCGACGCCAGCGCTCGGCAGCTGACAAGCGACTGCACGTATTAGCGAGATGCCTAGTCGTCAGTATAGTTACAGTATGATTCGAGTCTGAAATATAGGATGCGGACTCCATCACATTGAACACAGTGCATTCTATGGTGTATTTCTTCGACAGATGGTACCGATTCTCGCGCCATGAGGATTGGAACAAACTGTGACACGTGCCGGCTGTCACCTTCCTCCTACTGCCAACATTCCTTCCCTTCCGTAGTTGCTTAGCTTTTATTGGGTTCGGCTGCTAATCACGAGATCTCGGGATCAAATCCCAACCACGGCAGCCGTATCTAAATGGGTGTGAAATGCGAAAACCCGCGTACTTAGGGTTAGGCGCACGTTAAAAAATCCCAAGTGGTCTAAATTATTCCCGAATCCTCCACTACGGCGTGCCTGCCTCAAAACGAAATCGTGGTTTTGGCAAGTAAAACCTCATAATGTGTTATGTCACATTCGTTAAGGATGTCCTGGACAGACGCACAACTCTTGAATATAATTAAGTGTCAGGAGCTGTGCGCGAGGTCTTTGAGTATGTGGATAGCCTTTATGGCGTTCGATAGCTGCTAGTCTACATTGCGGCTGTATAATAAAGGCGGAACGGCAACATGGTAGAGAATGTGGAGAATGTACAAATCCCGCATATATTACTGCACAATAACTTTAAATAGCGTTCTTGCTTCACGCACGTGGATAACCGCCATAGGAGACGACTTTGGAAACTAACTGCAAGTACTGTATATGTCGTACCCAAGGGTGTACCTTGCCTGGTGGCCAGTAAATGTGACGTAATATTGCGAGCAGCTTCGGCCATAGCATGCTAACGGACGACGACACAGACTGAAGTGACTAGCGCAAGAGGCAGGGGACACTAAAGACGCTACAAGGACAAGCGCTCAGTTGGAAGTTTGCGCTTATCCTTGTCGCCTCTTTAGTGTCCTGTGTCCACTATTGCGCTAGTCACTTTAGCATGGAATACCAACTAGCCCGGTCTCACACCCTGCCACGACACAGGGACCGTTTGCTCAACTCTTGTGCCGTGACTTTTGTGTCAAGGTAAAAACCAACATATCCATGCATATGTCTTAATACTTAAGCACATCTAGATTTGCAGCTGCGGCGGTAGCCCATGAGTGCGCATTGAAAAGTCGTTAGTGAAATAATTGTGTGCGCCTGAACGAATTCGATAGGGCAAAGTCAAAATCCGTCCACGACGACGTCTCTAGTAGATGCTGTGCGATGTTCGGACGTTAACAATGTGTGCCGACAGAAGAAAGGCTGTCCCGAAGAGCTTCTGACGGTTAGGCTAGCTTCTTTACTCCGTAGAATGAAAAACAAGAAAAGAAAAAGGAAAATAAAAAAAAACAAGAAAAAAAAAGAACCGCATCATAAGCCCAGAATCAAGCATTGCTCGTCGCGACTAAACGCTCTTAGGATGACGAGTAATTTCCAGGCGACGAGCGAATACACTTTATCAAGAACACTGATAACGCCGGCGGGACAAGCATTGTGGCGAAGTTCAATGCGCAGGGATAGCTTTTTTTTTTTGGTTGACGTCATCACGCGTCACCGCGGGAAGTTTGAAAAGTTGAAGGTCAGTACGCCACGTGGTGGCACTCACGCGAACTAAACCCTTGTGTCCAGAAAAGCTGGATACGTGAGTGCCATTGTCGTTTTGAGCGACTGTTTTCTAAGAAAAAGAAAGCCAAATAACTTCCCGGTGATTATGCGCCGCTGTAAAAATGTTTGTAAATCAAACAACTAAAATACATTCAACATAGACGAAACAAGTTCGGCAAGCTATGGCGCCTGCAGTGATACTTCCCCCGTCTACGTCGTACAAGGCCAGATCAGCTCATGTCCTCTGTTCTAAACCATTTTCTCTTTTTACTATGTGGCTGTGAAGTCGACCTGGTAAAGCCTACGTCGCTAAGCGAAGGAATGTAAGGTGAACCTCGGTTATAGTAAACTGCACATCCGAAATAATAATTTAGATTACGTTTAAGTTGAGCATGCCGGAAGACGACGTTAAGGACGCGAGACATAACCACCTTCGTAATCAAAGGAGTATGTTGATGCAACGGAATACAAAGGCGCTTATAAAGCGGGTCGGTGGACTTGTGCTGGTGCTGTTGAAGGCGTTGTTTTCTCTTTATTACCCTAAGACACAGAATGAAGCATTGACGCGATTCCGGGTCCACAGTTGTCTCAGTCGAAGGCCATCAGGAGACGTGTTCACGAAGGGCGACTTCGTTCCCGCCATCTCCAATGATACGTGTGACGTCAATGCAAAACGAATTGACGTAGAAATTAAGTTTAGGTGAAGTCGTCGAACTCCTGATTTCCAATGAAGTTGACATTTGATCTCATAGGAACGCTAGCAGCATTTTTAGCATAACTGTCAAAGGGCTAATATCAGAGTGTGGAATCTATTTGCCACGCATTATTAGAGTCGCTCGAGGCTAGCCAAATGCGTGGCACTGTACAATATGTCAACTGTCCACCCACGAGCACGATAACGCTCGGGACGCTTAGCAAATCTTAAAATTTTTATGACAATGGCATGCAGCACAATACTAGTTTTTTTTTTTTATTGCATCAATAGATAAATATTCTGCAGTTTTCTAGCAACGATATCCATGGCAACGCATTAAACGCTTATTATTACCTATGCTGCTTCTCTTAGCATCCATAGGCGATGATATCAAAACTAACTTTCGCACCTCGAACACTTTCATGTTGTCGCTCCTATCGCAATAGGACAGAAAGTCGGGCGACTTCGTGGAAGTTCATATTAGGCAAGCATCAGAGCTGTCAACGTTTGTGTTGTAAACCTCTTTTCTTCTTCCTCGTCTAGGTAGCGCTGTTGCCTGTCAAATGTGAACGCTCCTACTGCATTCAGGTGGCTTGAAAGAGATTTTCTCCATCATAAACATAAGAAGAAATAATGGCAACGAAACGTTTACAACGTTGCAGAAACAGGCATGTTTCCTTAACGGGTGCTTTGAGGCACACTGCTTCAACTGTTGCGAACGCGAATATCCCACAGGAGATATTGAACTATACTGCCTTTGACCAGGCGTGCAATCGTGACCGATGCAGAGCGAAAGTTCCCGCCTATTCGCACTTGACAACCGATGTATGGTTTTTCATATACCATGCAGTCTTTACATGAAATTGGCGAGGGGCTTCTAACAAACAAGAAAATGAAATTCCCGGCCTGCGCCACAAAGTATCGTAGTGTGTACATTTGACAGACGTGTTCGATCGCGCGCGCGTGAATCAAGCTTGTCCGTACTTTGCTTATAATACTTAATACTTCTTTTGTAAAATTTTGTAAATAGGATTGCCACTCGTTCCCGCGTGTAATGTGAGAGATCGCATAACACACCTAATCTGCAATTAAAACTTCTTTTCACTCCATAAGTCCATATTGATGTTCGTACTCGGTGTCCCTCAAGCGTTACACATTGGCCTACAACGTATACTTGGACCATGGACTAGTGTCTCCTGTGCGCCCCATGTTAATAGGACGTTTTTAACTTTTCGGCCAGACGGGAGTCTCAATGAAATGCTTTGTATGTTCTATGGTGTGTCTCATTCAAGGGAGCACGCAGGCGGGTGTCCATCTCATTCAAGGAAGCATAACATCTCTTTCAAGGAAACACGCAGGCGGGTGTCCTGCCTTCCTAAAGTCAGCTCTGCCCAAGTGCCGCGTCAGGGGGCAGCGCCACAACGGCCCCCACCGCCTGTCCGGCCCACATTGAGTGAGCCGGCAGTGACACCATCTGTTCCCTGGCGGCTGCAGCAACACCACTGCTCTGCCATCCCAGAAGGGTCCATCGACTTCCGCGTTGGTGGCCTCAAGGGTATCGTCCATTGAGACGAAGCCCTCTCGTCAAACACAGTACACGAAAGAGCGCGTGTCCAGCGCCTCGCAGGAAGCGATCGACGTATAACACCGATCGTGACGGCGCATTCAGTGCCTAAGGAACGGCGTGATTCTATCGACCGCTCCAGAAAAGACAAACTTCATGTCATGGCGCCTGCAAAAGGCCCCCTGACCTAAATCTTGTTTCTACAACACACAGCATTCACACTTCTCCTATTATGCAAACACAGATACTACAATGGAACGTTAGAGGACTTCTCCATAACCTTGACGATATCAGAGAACTCCTCCACAGCTACAATCCGAAGGTGCTGTGTGTTCAAGAGACGCACTTGGAGCCCACAGATACAACCTTTCTCCGACAATACACTATTTTTCGGAAAGATCGTGACGATGCTAATGCTTCGTCTAGGGGTGTTGCCATCGTAATTGATAAGAGTGTAGCATGTCGCTTATTTGAACTTCGGGCGTATCTTGAGGCAGTCGCCGCACTAGCAATCATTTTTAACAAGTTAGTTACAATCTGCTCGTTGTACTTTCCACCTAATGAACTGCTCAAAAAAAAACAGATCTCTATTGCCTAGTGGTTCATCTTCCTGAATACTACATGATCGTAGGTGATTTCAATGCGCACAACAGCCTCTGGGGAGACGCCCGATGCGACACTCGAGGGCGACTCATCAAAAATTTTATTGTAAGCTCTGGTGCATACCTCTTTAATAAGAAAGAACCCACATATTTTAACTTCACGCGTAACTCGTATTCATCAATCGATTTGGCTATTGGCTCCGCTTCATTAATTCCTGACCTGAAATGGGAGGTAATCAAAAATCCACTAGGGGAGGGCCCATTTTCCTATATTACTCAAGCTAGCAGAGCAGTATGACCATTCACCACAAATGCCTCGATGGAAACTAGAAACGCCTGATTGGAGGCAGTTTAATGAATCAATTCATTTAACACAAGATTTGATGAATGATCTTACTATAGATGACGCAGTACAGTATCTTACAGCTTTTATCATCGGCGCAGTAGAAAAATGCATCCCTCAAATAAATGGTCGTTCATGTAAACGATGCGTTCCATGGTTGAATGACGATTGCAGACAGGCACGGAAGAAGCAAAACAAGGCATGGAATACACTGCGTCGAACACCAACTGCGTAAAATCTCGTGAAATTTAAGCACATCAAATCGCAGCGAAGGCGGACAAGGCGACAGGCAAGAAGAACGAGCTGGGAGAAATTTATCTCAAGCATGAACTCCTACACAGAAGAGGCAAAAGTTTGGAATGTACTTAAGAGGCTTAACGGACAGCAGACCCAGCCATTAGCCTTGGTCGATGATCAAGGGAATACCTTGGAAGAGTAGGTAGACGCACTTGGGGAGCACTTCGAGGGTGTCTCTAGCTTAATTATTGTAGGCCGTTTCCTAGATATGAAGAAATAGCGGACTGTAAGACATTAGATCGTAAATGCAGACCGAATGAAGCCTATAACCATCCTTTCAGCGTTGCCGAGCTAAAATATTCTCTAAACGCATATCAGAGCTCAGTACCCGGGGCTGACAGAATTGCATATGACATGATCAAAAACTTGCAGAGATTGACAAATAACACTTCCCGCACTTTTTAACACCATTTGGGCTTCTGGATACCTGCCTTCCACATGGAGAGCAGCTATTGTAATTCCGATATTAAAACTAGGTAAATATCATCCTCTGTGAATAGTTATCGTCCGATAGCGCTTACAAGTTGTCTTTGCAAGTTATTTCAGAAAATGATAAATCGCCGTTTCGTACATTTCCTCGAATCTCACGAAATACTTGACCGTTATCAGTGTGACTTCAGGGCAGGTCGCACATCCGTGATGCATTTACACACAAACAGTACCTATCCATATTTCTCGATATGGAAGAGTCGTACGACACGACGTGGCGCTATGGGATATTGCGAGATTTGTCAGAGATTGGCATTCGCGGAAACATGCTTAACGTTATAACAAGCTATTCGTCAAAGGGCGTATTCCGTGTTAGAGTTGGATGTGCTCACTCTAGGCCATTTCTCCAAGAGACGGGGGTGTCACAGGGTGGCGTACTAAGCTGTACTCTAGATCGTAAAAATGAATCTGTTACACTTATCAATTCCTCGTACCGCGTTTTATTCAGTATGCGTTGACGACGTGCAAATAGGATTTGAATCGTGTAATCTCGCAATTTGAGAGCGGCAAGTTCAGCTTGGCCTGAACAGGGTGTCGAAATGGGCAAGGGAAAATGGACTCATGTTAAATTCCCAGAAAATATTCTGCGTGCTTTTTACGAGGAGAGGTCTAGTCCCAGATGTTGATATTGAACTCGATGGACAACGCATCCCTCTGCACACAAAGCACACATTCTTGGGTGTCATACTTGATTCGAAACTATCCTTCATATCCCACATTAAATATGTTAAGAATGAATGCTTAAAAACAATAAATCTTCTTAAAGTTTTGTCGCATACAATATGGGGTAGCGATAGGACGTGCTTCCTTAGCCTGTACAAGGCCCTCATACTATCCCGTTTGGATTATGGTGCTGTAGTCTATTACTCTGCCGCACCGAGCGCGTTAACTATACTGGATGCCGTTCATCATTTAAAGATCCGCCTGGCTACAGGAGTTTTCAGGACGAGCCCTGTACCAAGTCTGTACGTGGCGTCAAATGAGTCGTCACTAAACCTGCAAAGGTCGCGCTCTAGTTTTACGTATTTCCTCAAAGTGCTTTCGAACTCTGAGCATCTTTCTTACGCAACTGTAAATGACATGACGTGCGCTACACTGTTTCATAATCGCCCAACAATCAGAGAACCCTTCTCGCTGCATGATAGGAGGCTTAGTGATGAAATGGGTATCTCGCTTCTAGAACACCATCTAAACGCCCCAGTAAGGCCGTTACCGCCTTGGCACTGGGCAATTGTAGAATCTGACACGTCATTTGTACAAGTCTCGAAGCACGCCCCACAGGAACACATTCGAATGCACTTTCTAGAACTATAAGTGAAATACTCATGCGCGGAATTTTGCACGGATGGATCAAAGTCGCATGCGGGCGTGGGCTATGCAGCAGTTGGACCATCTTTTTCGGAATCAGACGTTCGGCACCCACTAACGAGCATCTTTAAGGCGGTGGCTTATGCATTATTGTCGGCTGTAAAGCATGTTAGGCACATAAAATTAGAGAAGGCAATTATATTTACAAATTCATAAAACGTGGTCAAGGCTTTAATGTCGCCACGAAAGTACAGAAATCCTGTAGTAATGCAACTCTATTCACTTTTGTGCACTATTTATGCTGCTGAACAACGTATCGTAATATGCGGGATTCCTGGCCACAGAGACATTCAGGGGAATGTGCTTGCCGACGAACTGGCTACATCTACAGCAACGAAACCTCGCAACGCTCCTATAGCTAATGAATACATTGTTGCGCCGAAAAAGGAAAATAAAAACTTGGGAGGGACAGTACGAAGCGACAGATTGAGCGCTGAATCTGTCGTTTTGTACCCTCCCTCCCAAGTCTTTATTTTCCTTTTTTGGCGCAACAATGTATTCATTATATCCCAACCAACTCGCCCAGCAACGAGTTCTACGCTCCTATAGTTGTCACAGATATAGACCTGAAACCTTTCCAGCGAAGAAAACTGAGAAGCTATTGGCGGCACATTCGGGATGCTGAAACGTCTAACAAGCTTTCTCTAATAAAACCTCACTTTGGCTTTTGGCCATCAACACCAAAAAATCATGGGCAGCGGATGTCCTCTTAACTCGGCTGAGAATAGGACACACGTAGGGCACGCACAGCTACTTGTTGAATGGCGATGAACCTCCCATCTGTGCTAAATGTAGCGAGACGTTGACTGTCATCCATGCCTTACTGGAATGCCGGGAAGTAGACGGTCAAAGGAAAAAACACTTTCCTCTAGCGTACACACGATCTCTCCCTCTTCATCCAGCCACGTTTTTTGGTAATGAACTGCCATTAAACATGAAATCAATACGAGATTCTTTGAATGAAGTCCGATTGTTGCATGTTATCAGCCCCAAAAGTTCGTATGGCGGCTTCTCTCGTAAAGCCGCTGTTGCGATATTAGCGTTTTGTATAGCGCACGCCTCCAGGGCCTTACTCCCGAAAGGCCCCGATGAGGCAATAGCTACTGACAACCACACATTTTAGTTTACCATGTCTTCACACCATATATTTTATTTTCGGCCAACATGTCACTGTACACTCTTTATATCATTGTCATAATTTTGCTTAAACTTATATTTTATGCACTCCATAGCGAATGCTTTTAGGCCTCTATACAGCCATGCACATATACACTGTGGCGTTGACCAAGTCGACTACATTAAACCATTGTCTGGCGCTCTTTGTCCTTCCCTGGCCGTTGCGCCATAAAACCCCATTAATCCTCATCATCAGAGTATTCCATCCAAAAATTATTGGGAAGCTTCAGTTGGCAATAGGCGACGGATCAAATACAAAATGGGATAAAAACGATCTCTCTAACAGGACTCTGCTTGTCGAAGTGAATCAGTGTTCAGAAATTACCACGTTTACCTCTGGTGTTCCGCAAGGTAGTGTCCTTACCCCAATCTTATTCCTAATCATTAATTATCTACGTGGTATTGTCAGTACTAACAAAAAGCTATTTGCTGATGATTGCATAATTTATCAAGAAATCAACTCGCCCGTGAATCACAGTATGCTGAATCATGCGCTAAAATCAATAACAGAGGGGTGCTCCAATTGGCAAATGAGTCTTATTCTAAGCAAATCAGCCGTCATGGCGTCCGCAGTATTCCTTTGTGTTGCAAATACCTTTAAAAAACTTGCTAATTGTTGTTTTTGGCTTCTTTAAGTCATTCTGTTCTCTAAAAAAATGTTATGATTCACAAAAAAATGTAACCTAATCCACTTTGTGCCACCCCTAATATTTGTGCATTTTGACGACGTACTCTTGACGACTAATATTGCGTGTTCTCCATGAACAACAACATTGTAATACATGAATGCTTTGTTTAGCGCAAAACAACAGACACAAGAAAGACGACCAGGACAAGGCGCTACTCTCAACTGACATCATTTAATTGCGTCACTCCTTTATAGACAGCTGAAACTAGAGGAACATTGCGCAGTGAGCGCCATGTGGTGGAGCCACCAACATCCGGTCGCAAGAGCATAGTCAACCTGTGCCAACAGGCACAGGTTCCCATTTGGCTCAGCATTGTAAAATATGCAAGTGCAAACCCATGTTTCGTGATACCACGATTTTGAAAAAGAGCCGTGACACCACCGCCCAAGAGTTATCGGAAGCATTCTTCATTCAGTCATTGGGGTCACAGTGCATTAGTGTGCCTTCCTTAACCTTGTACAGCGCTGAATTTGGTTTTTTGGATTCGGTCGCATGAGTGCGCTCTTGTGATCGGATGTTGATGGCTCCACCAGATGGTGCTCACTGCGCAAGTTCCTCTAGTTTCAGCTGTCTATAAAGGAGTGGCGCAATAAAATGATGTCAATTAAGAGTAGCGCCTTGTCCTGTCGTCTTTCTTGTGTCTGTTGTTTTGCGCTAAACAAAGTATTCATGGATTCGCACCAACTAGCCCGCCAAGGCATTGTGCTGAACATTGTAATACTTTCACTACTCCACAAGAAAATAGTCCACCTGTATACTCACTCTTCGATTTGTACTTTTTATATTGTACGTTTGTTGCCCTCCCTGCAATAATGCCTTCGTGGGATTGACAGTATGTTTAAATAATTAAATAAATAAAATACCTACTAGAGCTGAATGAGATCGAACACGTGATCAATCCCGCTCGAATCGACAAACTTATTGCCAAGCTGTGCCTCTATCAACGCCCAGCAAGAGGCTAAATTTAGTTCCAATTGTGTCATGCGTGGCGTGACAGCGGCACCACCCTTGCACACGAAATGTGCGTGATCGCGTGATGGCTACTTTCCACAACAGAACCATATCTCAGTACGTAAGATTCTTCGGTAGTACGGTTGCAAAGGTATGCGATAATCGTACATGTTTTCATTACGTGCAGTTTTAGCAAGCGAGCACCTACACTGACCAAACTAGAAGACGTTTCACGTATAATATCTTACACAGTATCCTTCATCAGCAAACTTAACTATTGCGCTACCGTCAAAATCAAACCAGTTCGCTCGGCCAGACAACCGACACACGAAAGCCGCGGACGTAGGAGAAGAAGGTTTACACAGTCCCAGGCACGAACCCAGTTTTTATTACATCATCTCCGCCATAAGCCAAGTTGAATATCGTACTGTCTTCATGATGGACCCAATTTTTATTACGTCATTTCCGGAATCGGCAGACTTTACTAGGTGAGATCGCCAAGCTTTCTATGGTTGGGCGTGTCGGTACGAATGCTTTCGTTTTAAAACTACAAATTTAATTTATTTGCTTCGTAGCCAAACATTGGCCCTAGAACAACAAAAATTCAATCCAGTCCGAAGGAATAAACACCCAGTACCATGTTTCATAGCAACCTAATTCGTGGGCGTGGTTTGGTTGCCGCAGATGTCCTCTGCGCTGAAATTTCTGCAGAAGAAAGAAACAGAGTTCGAAGTACAATTTTCTGGGTAATAAGAGAAGCACGGCAACATTTACTTTCTTTCTACATATTTTGAAATACTTCTAACTCTATCTTGAGGTTCATTACAGAAAAGGAACGCGAAAATAAACGCAGTCACTTTAGTTAGGGCAGACGTGAACAAACAAATCTGGCATGTCGTTTGTTGAAGTCGGTTAACATGCTCCTTAGATGCACATTCGAATGCACTTCCTTGAACTTCGGTCGAAGTAGTGCTTGCTGTCTAGGGTATTACGCCGATGCATCAAAGCCACCAGCCGGCGTGTCTTATGCAGCAGTTTGTCCGTCCTTATAGGAGTCTGAGCCTCTACATGCGCAAACAAGTATATCTACGGCTGAAGCCTAAGCACTATTGTCGGCTGTGAAATACATCAAGCAATTAAAACTAGAAAAGGCGATCATATTCAAAGACCCTCTAAGCGTTGTCAAGGCTTTAGTACCGCTACAAAAACATTAAAATCCTGTAGTTATTCACCTTTATAGACTCCTGTACACTGCTTATGCATGTAATCAACGTGCCACAGTATTCTGGGTGTCTTGGCACAGAAGCATCGAGGCTAATATGCTCGCCGACTAAATCACCACATCCAATGCAACAAAATATGTCAAATCTTCCATAGCTGTTCCCGCCACAGATATGAAACATTTTATTGAAAAAAAATAAGAGGCTATTGGCAATGCTTGTGTGCCGCCCAGACCCCGAATAAGCTTCATCTAATTAAGGCGCAGTTAAACATTTCCCCGCCAATAATAAAACCACGACAACCCAATGTGCTGTTATGTCGGCTGGGAATAGGGCGCACGTACGGTACGGTATACCCACAACTCCTCGTTGACTGCTGATGACCATCTTACATTTAGCAGACGTGGAGAAAGGCTGGCCGTCATCCACGCCATTGTGGAGAGTCGGGAACCAGAGATCGAGAGGACGAAAGCCTTTCCTTTAGCATATCGGCAACGTATCTCCTTACAGCCAGCACAGCTTCTTGGCGCAAACCAATTATTCGACCCCAAATCTGTTTCAATGACCTTCTTACATAGCCAATTATCAGTCAAAAGTTAACTAGGACAGCCTCTTACCAGAAAGCTGTTTCACATCGCGCGATTTTCAGTCTGCGACACAGCGAATTCCGTCCCTCAGTGACCGCCGCGACATCGTGGGCTCTCCGCCGACTGGATTCCAACAAGTTGACCGCGCCGTCGCTGAGTCACAGCGATCGGCGCGATGTGGGAGGGGCAATGTGTGACGAAACAAAGCGCCGTTAAAATAGGCGCTTTCCTGTTTTGCCGCGCGTTGGTAGCTCTATGGAGCAATGTCGCGCGCCAGTGTTAGTTATATTTTAATAGGGCGTACCCACCAGCGCCTGCGGATTAGGAGTTTCATAAACATTTTTTTTTTCTTTCACTTACACAATTCGTTTAAAAGGAGAAGCTGCACGCTATCCGGGTCGGGAGAAGGACGCCACTTCAACATTTTGCATACGCCCACTTGATCGCCACCGTTCTCAACCTCTTCATCACTACAAATTGTGCCAACTGCTTATACATACACACTCAATAGTAGCTTGTTCTTCTTCAAAAGCAAATACTCATCCAGGAAAAAAGTTGTGGCTTCCATAGTAACAACGAAACTAGAGTGCACTAAACTGAACCACCCCACCGACGCCGCACAAGCCGCACGCTCATACTTGCGGGGTTGTGCAGCGTCTCACTCACCGCATCTGCAAGCTGTCGTTAAACGTAAAAAAATTATGTACTTATTCTATTATCGAATAAGAATAGGTAAATTCGAATATTTGGCTAGTTTCCATGTGGTTTTTATTTAACGATGCAGGCATGAATACTTCGTGAGCATGGGGTAACCTTGCGCATCGCTGCGACGGAAATCGCGCTGCTGCAAACGCATCTGAAAGCTGTCAGCGAAAATCGCTCTGCGACGTGCGCGGCACAACGACTTTTTTCGCCCCAATCGCACCATGTGAAATAGCCTAGAGGCTGCTGCTGCGTTAGGTACACTTAGTACATCACGTGTCTCCAGGCACTTGCATGCATTCAAGGACCTTGATGAGGCACTAGTACTACGTTCACCAACGCCTTTTATCCCATCATCCCTGCGTAACAAAACACTTATGGTCATTGCTCATATCTCTGGTCACTGTCATTGTTTTAACTTCTATATATATGCACCATTCACAGTGCGTTTCTTCATTTCATAAACGATTAATTGGAACCCATTACCATATGTATAGCGCTCTTTGGTCATATGTGGCCCTTGCACCATAAAACCTGATACATCAATCCCCTTTAATCCACCTGAATCCACTTCAGTTCACCTTCATTCACTTTACTTCACCTTAATTCACTTTATTCTACCTTGGTAACCATAGTCTAACTTGTTCTAACTTTACTTCTGTTTACTTTAATTCACCTTAATTCACTTTGTTCACATCAAATCCCATTGATTACCCATAATTTATACCAATTAACATTGTTATACCATTTAGTGTCTTCTGTAATACTAATGAGGCCATACAAGACGCTAATGACGTCACCTCCTCCCCGTTGACTGCGCCGTCACGTGCCCAACGACGCACGCAATAGGCCACACGTTTACTCAGCCACGTGGTGCCACGTGATGTGTGCGATGACGCGCGCGCTTGGCACACATTTATGCTATCTTCGGCTGGTCGTTTCTGAGCACTCTGGAGCGCTCTCGCGAGCGGCGTTGTCTTCGACTGGTTGAAAGAGGGTGCGCGCCCTGCGTTCGGCTGGTTCTTCTCGATTGCTCTACTCTATCTTGGAGCGCTCTGAGGCGCTCCGAGCCCTGTCGTCGGAGCAGTCATCGAGATTGAAACGTCATCGCAGCGCCGCGTCGCTGCTGTTGGCGACGGCCCACCGTAACCTTGGCAACTTAGGCCACTGCATGCTGGCGTCTCGACGAACGTTCGTCCCGCCGGCACGTCCGCCGGCTTTTTGGGCAGCGCCGGGAGCTTTGGATAGGCGAAACATCGGACGTTGGCAGTAGTCACGTGGTTTCGCATCAGCAATTTCCTCCTCCGAGAGCGAGTCGCACGTTCGGCTTGCGCGCTTGTCCCCTACCTTTGAGCTCGGGAAATGACCGATCTACCTGACTCTGCTTCGGGGCATACAGGCGACCAGTCGAAGATACCATAAGTCAACCAGAACCATGGAGCCACCGAGGCGTTTAAGAAACATCCAACACGGAGGCGCGGGTTCGATGCTGTTTCGTTACCCACCCTGACAGAAATTTACCAAATTTTCCCTTCAAGAGAATTAATTTACTTAGCTTACAAAAACCTCCCTGGGAAGTTTAACGTCTGTACAAGCATTCTTTTACGTGTTTTTTCCTCTTTGCGCCGTCGGCCATTTTTGGGGCCATCGCTCGATCGCGCCGGAGTTTCTGCATCACGGGACATATAATGTTTCGCATTAATAATCGCGCGCTTTGAGCGGGCTGCTTTATTGATGCGAAAGCGTCAAGCGGCTCACTGAGCGAAAAAGCCGGCGTTTGTGCCAGTGAAACGGCACCTAAATTCCCATTGGCTGCGACGCCACGTCGCGAGCGCGCATCGACAAAGCATAACAGGTGAAAGGGAACACCTGCTGCTGCAGTGGCGCGAGTTGTTGGGTAAGGGGAAAGGGCATCGCCGCGTCCCCAAATCACTCTCGTTCTCGCTCTCGGAAGCCTGCGTTATCCGCGCGTTCCTTGTCCCCGCAGGCTCACGCCTGCGTTCAAAGTGCACCTCGGTAAGGCCAAATCAGTTTGACGACAACGATCCGAACTGTCCGCCCGGCGTTGATTTTTCCGGAAATTCTGATGCTCTACCACATCTCTACCAAATCTCTACCAAATCTTGAAGGTAAACGTTTATTATTGCTACCGAGGCTATCCTTTTATGTTCGTCTGTCATTTCGTTTAGTCCTTCGCAGATCGTAGGCCCTATAACGCAAAACTGTTCCAATATATTTTTATTCTAATCTCCTGACGTCAAATTTACGTAACCACCAACGCAAGCATCGGGCGATGACTCGTAGCGTTGCCTGAACAGCCCAATCAAACGCTCTCCTGGTTTATAGAAGGACACTTTTGTTTGCTCTCAAAACGAATAACATTGCCTACATTGACCCGGTATTCTTATCTAACTGGCTGACAAGAGACGAGGAGCACGCTCAAGTGGAGAGGATTTCGATGGGGCCGAGCCAGCACACTGAAAATAGATAAGCGGATGAAGAAGTTGCCGGCTTCTGCAATTGGTCCGCTTTCCCTTAGCTTGCGGTGGCTTGTCTAAAATCGTAGTGGCGTGCAACGGACAGTTATATATGCCGATAAAATGGATCCTCAGCAAAGAAGACTTGGCAGAGCGATGCCGTATACGTGCCGAAAGGGTTCGATAACGCTATACAGCCGCGCAAAAAGTTTGGTTATACGCAAATAATCCCATGCTCTCCGGCAGGCATGAGTAGCCAAAGCCTGAGCGATCGGCGGTAGTTATCTTCTATTCCTTTCGCAAGGGGGTAACTCCGGCTATTCAGAAAAAAAATCCAATTTTGTTTGGCAGATTACTGCATCTACAGCGAGTACACGTCACTTTGACGCAATGAGTTCTCTTGGTTTTGGGACGTTTTGGTCAAGGCGTACACTCTAATAGCTTCCTCATGCAGCTGCGTTTGAATTTCCAGCCATTTCTCGTGCTTGCAACGGCTCTGTATGTTTACGTCGGCGGCGACAACTGCGTTGCCATTCCTCTTTCGAGAGCCGACGCAGCGAAAAAACTTTCCGCACTTTTGCGTGACCTGACATTAGCTGAGTTGAATTCATCCGAGTTAACAAGTGCACGCCTTCATACCCTGGACCTTAACTTACAGTTCCGTATTCCGCCCGACCTTCATCGACGTAACTGCACCCTTCTATTCCGTCTATATCTTGGAGTAGCATGTTCAAATGCGTACTCCTTTCTTGTGCGAATGGCCAACAGCCCACTTTGTGACTTCTGCGGATGCGATGAAGCAATCGCGTACCCTCTTTGTGAGCGCCCTCGTTTCAAACCGCAAAGAGCAGTCCTCTCAGCCACCCTAGACAAACTGGACGAGCGCACAATAACAGAAAACAACATCCTTGGAATCTGGCCTACGCGAACATCAGCGCAATCCGCTATGAAGGCGCTGCTGCGGTACTTAAAAGACACGTGACTTTCTTACATTATGACTGTACACTGTGTGACTTAGCTTTGTACGGTGACACTGCGTAACACTATAGTAACGCCTTTGCAGACTGCGTGACAGTGCCTACTAATACATTTCATGTGTAGGTGTGTGTTTGTTTTCTTTTGTTAATTTTTTTCATTCTTTTAAATCCTTTTTTCTCTCTCACACCTATCGCTACCCATTGGCCCTCCCCCAGTACAGGGTAGCCTACCGGGATAATCTCTGGCTAACCTCCCTGTCTTTTCTTTGCCTCTCTCTCTCTCTCTCTCTCTCTCTCTCTCTCTCTCTTCTTTTTTTTCCATCTCAGTACTTGTCCCTTCTGCGTCTTTGCCTAACTCTTTGTGGTCTAATTCTACTCTTTGCTGGTGTGTCGCTACATTCAATACTTCATGTTCTTTCCTGATCGCCTGGAGCCCGCCTAAATAGGCTACTACTGACGGTGCCGCGAATTGATGTCCAACTGTTGTTAGCCTACCGCTAAAATGTAAGCCGTCACGCACAAAAGAGGCTTTGCGGTCTGCTCAGTGCTGTTCTCGGTTGATGTCAACGACCGCAAAATTCATTGCCTCAGCCAGCGTACGAATTTCCCTCTTTACTGCAAGCACTGCCCTTTCAATTAAATATGCCGTTTAGGGCGCCGCCTCGTGGAGGCCTCGCGCACTCGCTATCACAGTTAATATATAAGGTGGAGGTTCTGCGCGCCTCCGGCTGTCGTTGTGTGGCCGGCTTTGCGGCATCTCAGGCTGCGTGAGTAAGACGTGATATGTTGTTCGTGTGTTTGAACCTTTGACGCTGCAGTCGGGAAACAGCACGCTGCACCCACATTATGGCGCCTAACGCGTTGTCAGCATCCCCTCTGTAACATTCCATCAAAATGGATGTGAATATCCTGGCGGTCGTCTTTAAACCTGGCCTCGTAATATCATATCCAAAGTGGTGTCCGCATGTCCCCATTACAGATATACGTACTGCCGAAGTTAAGGTATCAGTTGAAAGTGTACCGCTCTCTGCTGTCGCCTCCTTCTCTCTCCGAAATTTTTGCGCCACTACCGTCATGCCCTTTCAGCAGTTAGCGTAACGAAAAATTCTGCTGCCATAGGGCTGTGCAGAGAGAGAGAGAGAGAGAGGCCTAATTTATTAGAAGGGCAGAGAGGTCGGCCTGAGCCAGCATGCTCTGGCCTGCTACTCTGCACAGGGGAAAAAGGAACGGAGACAAACGCGAGTGATGAAAGAGGATGATCAGGACAGGAAGAAAGGGTTCATCTATACGCTAACACAGTGGTTTCCTTAAAGCCTTGTGTCTGGTCCGGTCATCTTCAAGTAGTTGAGAGCAGCCCTTGTAGCTATTGATGCTACTGTATGGTCACACATTTCAGTACTGCTGTGCAAACTTACATAAGAGTGCGCGAAAATTCTGATGCTTTATAAAAAACTGCTAACGGAAACTTGGCGGTCAGTGTTACTTACCCACACTCTGAGTTACATTCGTGCCTATGGAGGAAGAAATTCTTGAACCCTGTGGATGGATGTCCGCACATCGTGTAATTTTGGCATTTCATCGAGGTCACATTGTAATAGTACGCCACAGATCTACGTTCGAAGTTTCCGGTTGCAGACACGGTGCTTGTAAGATTGGGATCGTTGCAATCGTTTAGCCGCTTTCCCAGACACATTTGCGCACCCTGACCTAAATTTGTGAAAAAGAAAGGTTACCAATGTGTCATTCTAGCTCTGTGCAGATACAAGGAACATATTTAAATCAATGTGAAGCGCTGCGTTCGTGAAGTGGTAAATAAATGCTAAATAACTTAATTCGATGCAAACAATCGTCTCTAGTTTAATGCAACATACAACGTGAAATTTCTTTTGGCAACGCAGAGATACCAATATTAACGTCATTCAATGTTTATATTTATGCACACCTGCAAAAGCTCGTAATTATAGGCAACATTAAGCACCATAAAATGAAGCAAGTGAAGAGTGCAGCTGTATGATACCGACAGCAAGCAAAATGTTTTTCATTGCTGTTCTCTCAGCAGCGCCGCACAGTGCACATCCTGTTTGAAAACATCGAGAGAAAAAAAATTATATCCGAGAAACGCAGGCAATGAATCTTTCATAAAAACACGCTATCGTACATTTTGTTCATTACTGTATATCCTTCGAGACACTAGCTGGCCGACGTACCCAAAAACGCGGAACCATGGCCGGCTAGCCAAAGAAAGCTTCACTTTGTTAAGGATAGCACAAGCGATGTCAGAAGGCGGGCTGCTTGAGCATGGATGCACTAACCTCCGTGAAACGTTTTAACCCACGGATATAGATCGCCGCACAAAGACTGTAAATCTTAGGTTAACAAAATATGGACTGAATGAGCTAAGCGTGGTCATTGTCTTTCTTTACTGCCGGAAATGTGATTTTTTAGAGCGCAGCTCTTAGGCGCCCGTTCCTGCGGTGAGCGTCGGCGTCGTCCCTACCCCTATCCTATCCTATCCTATCCCTATCCGTCCGTAAGATAGTGCTAGGAAGAAAGCGGAGGAAGAGGGTGGAGCGGAATCATGAGGCAGAAATGTGAGGAGGAGGGTTTGCCGAAAGCGTCAGAAGAAAGGCGTAGTGCCGCGCAAGACGGGCTTTGCGGCGACAATGGACACGAGGTGGCGCCAGAGTTGCCTGCGTCATCTCATCAATTAGAC
The DNA here is from genome assembly GCF_023375885.2 of Dermacentor andersoni. Lineage (NCBI taxonomy): Eukaryota > Metazoa > Arthropoda > Arachnida > Ixodida > Ixodidae > Dermacentor > Dermacentor andersoni. The sequence continues at coordinate 156,520,177 of NC_092820.1, forward strand.
AGCTAATTGTGACTGTGCCCCACACTAAATGACAATAGTTTATATAGGAGTAAAAACGGGAATTATAGAGGAGTAATTTTACTGGCCTTGGAAGAACGTATCTTAGCCGACCTACGACCCCAGTTATGTGAGCCAGTTTCATTGTGATAAGGTCCACGTGATGTTCCCAAGACATACAGGAGGAAACAACCACTCCGAGACATTTAAATTGCTCAACCACATCTATGCGTCGAGAATTTAGCCTAATTTCGAGGGAGGAGGGAACTGGTTTATATTTAGAGCGGAATATGACAGCTTGGTGTCTTTTCATTTATACGCATGCACTTGGATTTGGCCCATTTTTGTAACTCGTTCATAGTGTGATTGCATCCCCGAACAAGAAGATCAAAATCATTTCCAACAAAAAATATGCTTGTATCATCAGCGTAGATAATAAATTGAGCAGTGGAGTTAATGTTGGAGATATTATTAAGGTACATTTTAAATAGTAATGGTCCCAATATAATGCCCTGTGGAACGCCAGAAATAACATATCTTAGTTCAGATTTCATATTATCTATGCAGACAGCCTGTTTTCTATGCGATAGATATGATTTAAGAAGCATTCGAGCCTGTCCCCGAAAAGCATAACACTCTAAGTTAGTTAGGAGTATAGTGTGGCTCACTAAGTCGAATGCCTTCAAGAAGTCCACGAATACACCAATAACTAAGGCTTTCTTTTCAAACTGTGCTAGTATGTGTACCTTTTGTTCGAGTAGTGCTAACCCCGGTAGATTTATTTTTACAGAACATAAATTGATTCGGTGACAGAAAATCATGCTCATTAATAAAATTAGACAACCTAGTATACAGAGCATTCTCAAAAGCTTTTGAGAAGATTGGGAGTGTACATACTTTTCATCATATTTTCATCAGCCTGGCCACGATGTTACTGTGAGCTGTAAAGCACTACATTCTGTGCAAAAGGGGGCACGTATGTATACAGGGCCAAGCCGCAGACGATGCAAAAAACTTACAGAGTATTCAAGGTCCTCAATTTTGATGTAATGCAACTCTTAATATAAGAGTCTACAAATAATATTTGTTATTTAACACTTGAATAGTTGGCATGAAGTCCCCTCAGTATTCTCCGCTCCCTGCAAGTTTGCACAACTGTGCAATAGTATAAAAAATTCAAAATGCCCACAATGTTCTACTAATCGCGGAACCAAATTCACCATGTGCACTTAAGATGTCGTCTGCGAAATACCTTTAAGCTGTGGACAGGTAAACATCGGACAAACTAGGCCATGTTTCGATTATAGAGCAAGGCAACAGAAAAACAACGTTAAAGACAGGCACGGAAACCATCAGCCGCACATTGTAATAAATGCGTGTGCAATACGCTTTCAACAGCACCAAGTTACTGAACCACCCCAAAAAAAAAGGAAGGAAATTGTAGATGCATACTGCGTATTAAGTGCGTTAGCTAGGCGTCGCTTAGCTTGTCAAAGTTAGAGATGCTGTTTCTGGTTGAACACCTGCACTTGTACAGCCCCTGCACGCATGCGCGTCGATTTTCAGTGTTCTTGTTGTGTTCTCGGTAATTTACAAATGGCTTGTGCTTCTCGAATAAACTTCAGTTGGCAGTCAGCGCTCGTCTTGTCGGGATTGTTTTCTTCATGTACTCGTCCCTTCGCGCTGCTTCAAGATATATTCAGCAATTCTGAACGCTTGCATTTCCGAAGGAAGCAGGTGTTTGTGCTAAGTCAACAGGATATTCCTGTCAGCAACAGGTGGACTTCACAGGGTGCAAGAGACATTTATGGATTTTCATTTTCGTGCGCCTGCTTTTCAAGATCATGCGCTGGAATGTTTTAATGAATATTGTTTCTACTGTCTCCTGCAGTGTTTTCAATAACAGGCAGCTGCTGGAATTTCCCTACGTGAAGACCCTTAATGCGATGGAATGTGCTTTTGCTGGGGTCACTTCCCCGGTCACCACGAACAGTTCACTGGTGAACACTTTCCAACAGTTCCTCATGACTTCGTACTAATCTCGTTGTGTAATCGAAACACGTCCCAGGTGCCACGATTGCGTCGTTGAGGCGCGTAACTACTTATGGTGGTGGTGTCACCGAACTCTCTCAGTTATGAATACCTTACGCAGTAAATTCTATACTTCCTTAGTTTTCTGTTTCGTGTGTTGAAATACTGTGTCACGCATTTGTCCTTGTTTTATCACAGTTCTTTTTCTCATTGTATATAATATATGGCTTTGTTTCTTTCTTGCACCGAGGCTACACCTGTGTTGCTTATTAAGACACACACTTACCAGCATAGGGGTACACATACACTCTAATAAAATATTTACAACCTTTAGCGTATACATACCTGTATTGCACTTAGACACGCATTCAAAGCGGGACTGAAACGTGTTGTTGCGGTTCTTGTCAATGAAAGCGGTACGGCACTGCTTTTTCTTTTCGTCGTATATATAACGTGTATCAACGTTCTCATAGGGATTGCTAACATATGGCTCAGTCGGAGTCTTGCAGGCTGGATCAAGACCCCTACCGTTAACGTTGGGCCCAGATGTATCTTAAAAAAGGGAAAAAATATATCGTAATATTACTTGCATAATATACATCAACCTGTTCAAAGTTTACCATCATAGCGGAAGCACTCGAATAACTGTTTCGGATCCCAGCATCAGGCGTTATATATGCAGGGTGTCCCAGCTAACTTTAGCCAAAGTTAAAAAATATGCAAAATACCATGTATCTGGCGCCAACGTAGTGTTGTTTGCCGTCGCTTGGAGATACTCAAACTATAGTTTTCATTCTGTCTATAATTACATAATTTGTCCTTATTAATAAATTATCTTCTCAATTATGATAATCAGATTAAAAGTCTCAATGAGGAACTTGTAAAGCGACATGAAAAACTCCCGATACAGCTTTCTGTTGCTCAATACGCGCTACATGAAAGTGTTTTTTTCTAGCGTGAAAGAAGCCCGCAAATTCACGCGATATAGCCGCGCGACATGGTACTCGAGGCACTTTGTGTGTATTCGCGGGCTTCTTTCACGCTCCGAAAAACATTGCACACCTTAAAACTCTGGTTAAGTTAGCTGGGACACCCTGTATAGTAGTCAAACCTTTAGTACCTTCGTACCTACCATAGGTGGCAACACTGGGCGAGTTTGCGGAGCATATAGAACATACGGGTTTTCTGTTATGTTTTGCGATAAATTGAATGCGAAGTAAAAGCGTTGCCGTTGAATGGAGCCAACATTTCCTTCACTCGCGCAATAAAAATCAGCAGCAGACTGCCGAGACACACGAGCAAAAACAAAAAAAACGTATGGCGTTGCTTCATACTTCGGCATACTTATGTCAATTACTTCAATGCTGTGCAGCGTTTGAGAGTAGACATAAATATGGTCAAGTCTAGTGTGGTGCTGCTGACAGAGCAAAAAGCTTTGAATAGGCACAGTTGTTTTGCAAGCATTTAAATTTAGTCCGAGCACATTACACAACCTCTCAATTCTTGGCAAAAGGAATATTTGGTTCAAGTGAACTATTCCCGTATTTCAATGGGGAGACCGTAGTAGTAATGCAAATTACAGCCCAACAGCAATGCTACCATGTTTTACTAAGATAGCATATATATGCTTTGGGAAGCACCTAATGACTACTTCTCAAAATTCTACATTTTATCTCTGAGTGAATTTGCTTTCCGGAGAAGATGCTCTACTGACTTTGCGTTGCTTTCTTTTACCAAGAAAATTAAAAGTGCTATTGACAAGGGCAAATACACTAATTACGTTTTCACTGACCTTTCTAAGGTGTTCGATTCGATCATCAGCGTTATCCTTTTAACCAAATTGTCTGCTAGCGACATTGTCGGCCCCACCTTACCTCACATTAAAAGCCATTTATCGAACAGGTAACAAGCCGTCTACATTGATCCGACGCTTTCTGAATTTACAGCTAACAAAAGAGTGCATCAAGGCTGAAAACTGGGGCCTCTATTATTCTTACGTTATATAAGTGACCTCCCTAACTGCCTTACACTGAAGCTTTCATGTACTAAGATGACACCGCATTCCTTGCTACCGACTGGTGTATCGATTCGTTTACTACTAAATCAAACAAAGATTTACAGAATATTTTAAAGTAATGCCGAGGTAGCTCTCTCGATATTAGCTCTTCTAAATCGTCCTTCATTTTGTTTCATTGCAGTAAAAACCTTCCATCATCCATTCCATCAATTAATTTCAAAATTTCAACTGCCATATCGTTCATGCTGTTTCTTAGTTCTCATTTCTGGGACTAACACAGGACTCAAACTTAAAGTAGGCAGATCACACCATTAATTTAAAGCGTAAGTTATCCCTTGCCATAAGAATAATACTCAAGGCACGATCGTATCTGACTGCATCACGCTTGCTTGCACTGTACTATACATTTATTCAAACCCACTTTAATTCCTGTGTAACAACATGGAGGAATAACTATCTGACACATTTAACTCTGCTACAACATATACCGAACCAAGGTATCATAATCCTAACCTTTAGTCTATTCTGTTGCAATGCTTCTGTGCTGCTGAATAAACACCGATATTGCCAGTTCTTAGCTTCGAATCATATAACATTTTAATCACCTTGCTCAAGGAACTTTGCGACCAACTTCCCGTAAACATTTTTCAGCATTGCAATTCTGAAATAACCTCACGTTAGATCTTGAGTTGTCTCCATCGTTACGCGCTTTTCAAACAAGTATTATTTTATATTCGGTTACACCCACCGTGGTTGCTCAATGGCTATGGTGTCGGCCTGCTGAGCACGAGGTCGCGGAATCGAATCCCGGCCACGGCGGTCGCATTTCGATGGGGCGATATGCGAAAACACCCTTATACTTAGATTTAAGTGCGCGTTAAAGAACCCCAGGTGGTCGAAATTTCCGGAATCCTCCACTATGGCGTGCCTCATAATCAGAAAGTGGTTTTGGCACGTAAAACCCCATAATTTAATTTTATATTCGGTTAGGTAGCTAACTTGTGATTCTTGGTGCATTATATTCTGCTTGTTCTTTCCATATTCTGCTTATGAGTGTAGCCATTATTTTATGTACTTTTATGAGTTGTCCAATCACTGACGTATTTAATATTTACATTGCAGTTCCTTGTCGCTATCTTTATTGTGACTACATACACTTCCAGTGCTAGTGTCTACACTAAGTTTGTATTCCTTTTTTTGCTGCTTTTTCTGCTTATTACGCCTTTATTTTGCGGAAAGGAAGGCCTCGTACAGTTTGACGCTCTGCGACCTTCTGCATATTTCATAATCAATGTACAAGACTAACTAACCTGAATAAACTGAAACTGAAGAAACTAGGGAGTTCCAGCCATCGAATGACTTACGTGCCTTTTGCCGGGTGTTGTGCGTGGCGAACGCCGAGTCATTCATGTGCGTAATATGTTCTGAAACTTTTGTCCAGCTAGCTCGTCAACGGAGCCCTACGCAAGATTGGAATTCCGCAGTAGTCGCGAATTCCACAATAGGACCAAAAGTCACTTTCGGCTGAATATGCTTAACTTCCGCTGGCTTCATTCGTACCGAGAACGGACAGTGTCATTGCCGTCCGGTAAACTCTATCGGAAATCTTATGGATCGCCACTTGCCCACTCTCGCTAACACCTAATTGTATACTGAAATATTATATCCAACATGTACTACTATTTCACTCGTCTTAAATTAACTCGTTTTTCAATCTCAAAAAAGGTGTCATGGATCTTAAAGAAAGCTTACCGGTGCGCTGCTCTAAAGTTACTAGAGCAAGTGAAGCAGCGAGGGCCATTAGAAAAAGCATCAGGATTTCTAAAGGATAAAAGATAAACAGTATTTTAATTACAGGCAGCTTTTGTGACCAATGCGAATATAGGGTATACAAACTGTAGCACAGGGCTGAGTAGCATACGGTGTAGCAATGGTGGAGCCGACGATTTTTTTTGTCACAGTGTATAGTGCACCAGGAGGACAAACTGTTGGGCTAGTTACTCTAGCATTCTGACTATTGTAACTTAGTGCAAAGAGTGAAACAGAGGTAGTTAGAATAGGGCTTGATGGAGAGGACAGAAGCCATGCAGTACGTATGCCCAGGATTTCAAACGACCTCAGAAAGGTTGCAGGCACACATGATGTCCCTCTTGTTTTCTCAGCCAAGATTTGGGTCACTTGTTTTCTAACAAGTGTCTCAAATCTCTGTTCTCAAATTCGCACCCAAATCAACTAAGGGTGCCAAACAAGGCAAGAGTATCTCTTCAGAGGAAGCTTTAGATCGGGTGCTCCTATCTAAATACATGTAAAAGGAGAATTTGTTTTTCTCGATAACCACTGCACCAAATTTGCCGAGGTTTGTTGCATTTGAAAGAAAAACCAAAAATCTAGTGACTGCTGGTTTCGAATTTTTCAATTAGGTCGCCAATTTTTTATTAAAGATTGGCGAAAATCGAAAATTTTCAAAAATATAAACTATCAAGTTTACAACTCCGTTACTCAACAACAAAAAATGATAATACAATTCTATGAATCGCAACTAATAGTACATCTAAAGCGGACAAAATCGATATGTTACACACGAATATCAAAAAATTTAGTAATGTGGAAACAGCTTTTCCAGAACCCTTGTAACCAACGTAACAAATTCGCGTAATATGTAAAAGGACATATCGAATTTTTCCGCTTTGAATGATCTAATGGATGCCGTTTACAGAACCGCGATATCTGTTTTTGATACAGAGCTATGGATTTGTAAATTTCGTGCTTCTATCTTTTTTTCACCGGTCGAATATTTGAAAACTTTTTAACAAAATTAAAGCCCTAAATCGAAATTCCGCTACCAACAGTCACTAGAATTTAACTTTATCTTTCAAATGCAACAAAGTTCATTAAAATCGGTTCAGTGGTTATCTCAGAAAAACGTTTTCGCGTTTTACATGTGTTTGAATAGCTCGCGTCGGAGTTGAGCCCGAGCTAAAGCTTCCTCTTAAGTTCTCTGTCGGAATAGTTTATTTCATCCCCAAGTCATGCTGGAAAGTTCACATGGACCAGACGGAAGAATGCGTTATGACCGTAAAATGTAAACAAGAAAAAAGTACACACATTTCGTCGTGAGGGTCACTTCGTGAGACAAACATTTTCAACAGCATGCAAATGCTGTACCAGCCGACTTGCCCAAGGTTGGCCTTGGAGGCATTCTTTATCAAAAAGAATGCCTCTAGCTTTATCAGTGAAGCTTGCCTAAGCCTGTACTTTTCTTAGTACAATTTTACTTAACCTTAACATGTCGCGGTTTCGTCTCCCTGTGATGTAAAGAAAGCTGTCCCAGATACCCAATTGTTTTGTCCATTGGCACTGTCATGGAGCAACTTTCGCGTTACGCTGACGTAATAGTAGCAGCAATCCATGTACTTTTTAATTCTATCTTAAAGACACAGACAATTTTTTCTTGGATATTGACGACATCCTGACACCAGATAATTCCCTGCTCGTGGCATTAGATGTGATTTCACTCTATGCAGACATCCCCCATAATCATGAAATTCAGTCAGTTGCTCATGCATATTACATATCGTCTGTTGAAAAACCCCTTGGAAGTGACACATTGCCTACGTTACTGAAATTAATCTTACAACTCAATAATTTTGAATTTCACGATTCGGATTATCTTCAAACAAGTGGCACATCAATGGGCATTTGCATTGGACCTACTTATCTGGCATGCTTATAACTCTAGCGGAGAATAACTTTATTAGCAATCGCATATTAAAACCTCTTTATTATAAGCGCTTTACAGATATTTTTCTGATCTGGCCTCATGGTGAAGATGAACTTTTATCCTTTATAGCTGATTTCGATACCGCCCACCCATCCATTTCTTTTCCGCATGAGTACTCTCGTTCTAGAGTTAACTTTCTGGACTTTATTGCGCCCATATCTAACAACAAACTAACCACTAAACTGTACAGAAAACAAGCAGACAGGCATCGTTATCTTCACTTTATAAAGTCCTCACGTAAAACATAGGTAAACCAGTACACCATATAGTCAGGCTCTCCGCTTTAAGAAGCTTTGCTCGGAACAGTCAGATATTTATGGAAACTATGAACAACTTCACGAAACTTCATTCCAGCATGAATACCCTTGTTGTATTGTTGATGATGCCGTTAAAAGAGCCGATGCGCTCAGTCTCTGGGATTTGTTCCGCGCAAAAACAAAAGCAATGCTCTGTTCAGACACAAAGTAACCTTGTTCTAAACCACTCAGCATCGGTTCCAAATGTTTCGTCAATCCTTAAAAAACCATTTCAACATACTAGCGCAGATTGGTCACCTTAAAGTAACCTTGAAGTAAGTTTTCCAGAACCATCTCAGGTAGTCTTCAGACTGTCTAGTAATCTGCACAACATCCTAACGTCACCTAAAACAAGGATTCCTCGGTCTGCGGATTGCCCACCTTGCAAGAAATCACGATACAAGGTAGGTTTGTGTACACATGAGGACATCATGCATACCAAAAGCACTGCCTCCGATTTTTACATGAAAATTGAAGGCAATTTCACATGCGACACTAACAAATGTATCTATTTGCTGGAATGTTCTGGTTGTAAATTAGAGTACGTTGGCCATACTGAAACGCCGTTCAGATGCAGCTTTAACAACCGTAAGTGTCACGCTGCTACTCTTCCTATGCTTCCGCTATCAATGCACATGCGTCTTCCGAGCCACTCATTTGATAAAATCCCCACAGCAATCGTTCAATCTGGTTTTATGCGAAGCATATTACTAGAGCTCAACCCAGCTCCTCAGGCGCGGCGGTGTCGCCTTCAATGACATTTGACCCCATGCCATACCACGTGACCGTATATTTGACCGTATGAAAAATATAGAAACACGAAGTTTACAAATTCATAGCTCTGCATCAAGAACTGTTATCGCGGTTCTGTAAACGGCATCCATTAGATCATTCAAAGCGGACAAATTCAATATGCCATTTTACATCTTACGTGAATTTGTTACGTTGGTTACAACGGTTTTGCAAAAGTTGTATTTCCCTATGATTAATGTTTTTATATTCATGTGTAACATATCAATTTTGTCCGCTTTAGATGTACTATCAGATGCAATTCACAGAATTGTATTATCATTTTTAGTGGTTTAGTTACGGAGTTGTAAACTTGATAGTTTCGTTTTCTGAAAATTTTCGATTTTTGCCAAATTTTAATAAAAAATTGACGACCTAACTCAAAAATTCGAAACCAGCAGTCACTAGATTTTAAGTTTTTCTTTTAAATGCTACAAACCTCGTCAAATTTGGTGCAGTGGTTGCCGAGAAAAACGAATTCTCCTTTTACATGTATTTAGACAGGAGCACCCGAGCTAAAGCTTCCTCTTAAGACACACGAGTGTCGGCAACGCGCCCCTACGGCGTTCGCAAAAGGCGTCAACGCCGTAGTAGACGCCGCAACATCTCCACTCTGTACGAAGCAGCGGACATCGAGACACTGTGGCAGCCGCCGGAGAAGAACGCCCCTCCTCCCTCGCCTGACCCCCATTGCCTCACGCGCCACAGGAGAGGGCACACATCCGGGCAGCGTTCCTCTCTCGCGCACGCGAGATTGAACCGCATTCGCCGGCTCACCCTCACATGCTTTCACTCATACGAAACCTCACGGCGACGCCAACGGCGACGGCAGAAATGCGCCTGGAGTGTCATATAATTGTTATCGCAATAAGAACAACTTGCCGCAGGTGGGGAATGATCTCACGTCTTCTCATTACGAGTGCGATGTAGAAAGTAGGTTGCCCCGGCTAATAAGTTGACAAGGAAATTTATTCACCGGTAGGCACACTTATAACTCTGGTATAAACGTAAATTACAATATAAGGTATAGACCATGTAATACATCATACGTGTTATAAACAAAACAGATCAGCAAAATGAAATAGTAAATGGTGTCTGCTTGTCACTGGCATCGCCACACTCAGCAACAACAAAACATCATTGTTGTCAGCCTCGAATTCATGAATGACACCCGGAGCACATACAAATACAAAGTCTCAACTCATGCAAACAGAATTTGAGCATCATTCTGGCTGTAGGAAGACTTTGACTCGGGAGACGGTTAGGTACCGCGTAGACCAGCGGCGAAGAAACTCGGCTTCACCGAGTTTGAACAATGTTCTTGAAGATGACCACACACTATCACCCGTAGTTTGTGCATCCTGAGGTACATTGTTCTATTTGACTGCCGAGATCGTTCTGCAATGTTGCGGAAGCACCACAAAACGTAGCTAGCGCTGCAGTAGGCAAGACTCGCAAACCGATCTCGGCGCTGTGTTGTTCCTTTCCTTTTTAAACTTTATGTTCATGTTTTCACTGTGGCGTGAGGGAACGAAATTCAGAGCTCATATTGCGAAGAAATGGGGTTCCTGTACTCGAATGGGACGAGGTACAGGAATAAATTATATGTGTGGCTTAATTAGGTGTTAAATAAAAATTGGTAAACCTTCGTTTTCTGTCTTTCTGAAGGCAATATATTGAATGCTAATATAATTTCCCCGATGCCCTAATAATGGCAGCAGTTTGACATTTAGGGAGAATGTAGGCCATGCATTGTTCGTTACGTGCAGCACATATCTTTTTTGTAGGTTGATGCTGTGTTTTGAAAATATTTACGAATAGCAGTTTTCTTCTCTATTTTTATGCGTCATACGCCTGAGACGTAGTTGGTTTTCCTAGTGCACTGGGTGAATAAAGCAAAACACGTTGTTTATATTTCCTTGAATTAGGAAGCGTGTTATAGGTTGTCTATGTCTTCGAGCTCGCGCAGGCCGCTGGTGATTGTCTAGGGCTGCTCGTCTCCTCCTCGCTCGTACAGCTGCATCCAATCAGCAGCGGCGGAAATAGACAGTCCACTAGGTGGACTCTTACAGAATACCCCCAGGTTTCCATTGTCACATGCTTCCAATGTCAATGATGGCTCAACTGATAACGGGGGCGTTCTCTTTGACGACGGGCCTTCATCTGTTGCATGCATGTGAGGCCTTTCTCCTTCGCGTTGACTTCTCGCGCATGCGCCGCTTGTAGAGATTCTCCGGAAGATACGGCAAGATTGTGAGTACGCATCAGACCGAAGCACAGGCTTTCTCCGCGGTGTAGATACTTTCTGGCCTTTAATGGTATGCACATACTGCCTTAGTATGTACTTTGCTTCAAAGTTCACCTCACAAATGGAGTCGGTGGCTTCCGAAGGGCCGATCGGTGCGGTAAAGATTGCTCTTCCACACACGACGCCTTTCTTCGCCTTTAGGGACGCCGATGAGCGACAGCTTGGCCTGATCTCTCAATCTACTATAGACGATTTTGCGACCCTCTACACAACAATAATTATTTCGCCGAGGTGTGCTCAACCTCTCATGCTTCGAACACTGCCAAGTTGCCGAGTTACCAGACAAAATAGATACATACGCGCGCGTGGTCTGCGCGCGTATACATCGTGCGGACAGCATCGTTTGACGGAAGCGACGAACCTCAATTCATCACAAAGCAGTAATTTTATTGTATTCTTTCTTTTCGCACATACTATGTGCAAAAAATTACGAAAAAATCTCAGTGCCCTTCGCCTCTGTGAAGAAGGATGACCAGCGAAGCTCTGTTTCTGGACCCCTTAATAGCGAACTGCACCTCGGCATCGATCCACGTATGGGGAGTGCTTAACGCCGGCTTCACCTCCAGCGCGGGTTGGTCCGGCATTGCACTATTTTCAGTATCGACCCACGTATGGGGAGTTCGTAACGTCCGCTTCACCTCCGCCGCGGGTCGGTCCGGCATTGCACTATCTCCGGGATCGACCCACCTATGGGGAGTGCTTAACGTCCGCTTCACCTCCGCCGCGGGTCGGCCCGGCATTGCGCTATCTCCGAGAACGGCCCACGTATGGGGAGTTTTTTGCTTATAACGACACGAAAATTTCCTTGGACGGTAGAGGTATACAGCTTCACTGTAAAAAACGCGGGCACGACGGTGTGTCGAGCAGACGAGGGTTACAATGTGGGCTTGTTGGTAACGCATCTTCAAGGAGTTTACCGTAGCGCTATTAAAAGACGGGACAAAAGAAGACACAGTAGCGCTGTGTGTGTACCTGTGTGTCTTCTTTTGTCCCATCTTCGCGCTACCGTACACCCCTTGAAGAGCAGATGACGGCGCGTCGAGCAGAGGAGAGCTCGGAGCCGCTGGTACGCGTGGTTCCACCGGAACGCCGAGGCACCGGATTGGCCGGAACTTCAGAAGAAGGCGATTGCAGCGCCGACGCAAATTTCAGCTTATTTTCGCTTCCATCTCGCTGCTTGCGGTTGCCCACGTTGGACCGACTCCCCCATTCTAGTACACTCTACTACTGGGTATCAGCCGAGACGGGCCTCTCCGAAACAGACCAGGATATGCGAGATGCCTTCGTCTTGTTTACAGAGGTGAGTTTGCCTTGTTTACACCAAAGCAACACGAGTAACACCCCTGTTAGCGCTGAGATGCGTAATAGTGGCATGAGAGGTTGTTCACTTGTACGTCTGTGTCGCGCTGCACATATACGCCAAGAATGTGAACCTGCCATCTCGCCCAATTCTCTCTGTTGCTTGTACGATTGTTCTGACTATGGGGCTCTAGAACAGTTTTCAAAGCAGGGTAAATACTAGCGGATACAATTTGTCCTCTGCACCCTGGTTTTTCTCTCCTCTGTTTATTTTTAAAATTTTTATTGGCATTCAGATTTTTAATGTAACGTTAATTGATGTGCTTGTGTTCATTGTTTCGTAGTTTGCAAAAACCCGTCGCGCTTTCGCTTATGAGACAGCTGTGATAGCTTCAGCATTTACCGCCCGCAATATCTTCCTTGTTTGGCCTTACTCGACGTGAGCAGTGTAAAATTATGCCTGTATGTTTAATAAGCGCAGGTTTAATAAGCGTAGGTTTGTACTATCTTTAATCTATACCTTTTATTGAGTTTGATTACGACTATTGCTACCCTCTCTTTGATGCTGTAGAATTCGTCAATGTTGCCCGCTATGTCTTTATGGATTAGGAATCCTACCCCATATTGCTTCTTATCCGGAAGACCTCTATAGCAGAGGGCATGGCCGTTATTTAGCAATGTGTAAGCCTCACCAGGTCTTCTAATCTCACTAAAGCCGATAATATCCCAACCAATGTCTGATAGTTTTGCGAAAAGACCTGAAATATATATATATATATATTTCAGGCTAACACTCCCAGGGTTCTACTAGTACACATAAATACCCAAGAAAGTGGATGGGGAAACGCCGCCGCGGTAGCTCAATTGGTAGAGCATCGCACGCGACATGCGAAGGTTGTGGGTTCGGTTCCCACCTGCGGCAAGTTGCTTTTTCATCCACTTTAATTTCCATTAATTTATTTCATTTATTAAGCACATGCAATTTCCCCTATGTTGTCCTTGGTGTCAATGTTTGTTGGCTTCTCATTATATTACTAATAAAAATCGGGTCCCTCGGTTAACCCGCTTTCTTCTCGTTTATATATATATATATATATATATATATATATATATATATATATATATATATATATATATATGGTGGCGTTTCCGGAGTATATGTATATTTTGCTTAATGCAGCGCTCATGCCTCCGACGAGATACAGGTCACCGCGTTTCACTCTGTCCTTTGTCTGTTCATTCCTGTGCAGCGACATGTTGCTTCTGTAAATGCCGATCGACGCGCAATAGAACATCATTTGTTAATCAGCGGCCGTGGTGTCCATCTATTACATTCATCTCTCCTGCGCGGCAGCTTAAAAGATATCCCAAGCGCTTCAAGGATCTTCCATGAAATATGTGAGGAATAAGATGACCACGTCGTTACTTGCCTGCGCTTGGCCTGCTACCTTCTCGTTTTGCAGCTGCGAATGAGACGTGTCCTTCGTTTCTTGTGACTTGTTTTCTTCCACGCTATGCTATAGGGAGTGCAGGGTGAGGCGAACGTCGAGTTATAATTTTTATATACATTCTAGCAAGGCCATTTGCCCTTCTATCTGCATTGCCGCAGTTGATTGACGCAGTACCGCAAACACTTTTGAACGACATGGTTCTCTTTTCTTCATTTTCATTTTCATTAACATTTCGAGACCACAGTGCAAAAAAAAATTCTTGGAAAAACAGAATTTTTTTAGCAGCGGCCTTGACAGAAAATTTCTGTAAAGCTCTGTTTTCTATTTTGGCTTCTGTTATTTAACAAGTTCTTTCTGTTTCACACTAAGAGAAATTTTGTGTTTAAAGACAGTTACTGTTCTTATATTACAGGAAAAGTCCTGTTTTCTGTTTATATATATATTTCGTGAGGGCAGTTGCCTCCCTCCCGAAGGTAATGTTCTTTGTGTCGAAAAAGAGGACAGAAATTCCCATGAAAGTGGAAGCTTGATTGGCTCCAATGTGTCGAAACGTTGACTGCAGCCGATATTCTTTGCTCGACCACTCTCTATCACTTCAAGCTTCCACTTTCATGGGAATTTCTGTCCTCTGAGGTTTCTGTCGCGCGTCGCATAATCACTATAATATGACAAATATCATGTAAATATGCAGCTGGTCTTTAAACGAAAATTAGGTACTGTGGTCAAAGCTGAAAAGGCTTAACTGTACGCAGAAAAGACAAAGGTCACACGTATAGCGCTCGTGTGTGTCTCCGTTTTTACTTTACTCAGTTTTCTTGCGCTGCTGTTAAAGGGACACTAAAGCGAAACAATAAATCAGTTTAGACTAATGAAGCATTGTTTGAGAACCCTGCAGGCCGTCATTTCAAAAAATTTTTTGATTATTAGATGAGAAAATGAAGGTCCAAGTATCAGTATTTGAATTTCGCGCCAAAACCCCAGCGCCGGTACGTCAGCGTGACGTCAGGGATCCCAAAGTATGTTTTCGCATTTGGGCCGCGTTGGCTGAATAAAGGTTCCAGAAACTTGCCATGTTTAATATGTGTTTCCTTTAGAACACAATATAGTGAATCTGTACCGCTATATATAATTAGTAGGCCCTAGAAGATGCCGTCAAATTCCAAGACGGCACAGCCCCCAGGTGCGAGAACTTAAGTAGGCGTCGCCACCCGTATTTCGTTCTTGCACTTTTTCTGGCTTACCAAGAGTCTTATCGTTGTAAGAGCGGTGTTTTTGGCGTTGTAGAGCGGTAATTTACTGATTCAGAAGAAATCATTTTTCACTTTAGTGTCCCTTTAAATATGGTCAGCACTTTTTCTCTCAGTGGCTGTAAGAACTAATCTGTAATTTAGGACATTGTAGAAGGAAATGACCTTTTGTGTTATTTTCCATCAAAACATCACTGGACAGATAAATATGAAAACAGGAATACAAATATAACTGCTTATGTGCACTAGGTTCAGAAGACAAGCAGCATTGCTTTTCCTTCAGGTGTTATAACAGCTTAAAAGTCAATTTCCCAGGCTATAGGTGAGCTTCCGTTTGCCATGGATCGCACGCGTACGTAAACAAGGAAGAACAGGAAAAAGTACATGCCCTTTCAAAGCAAGTCAAGCGAAGTAAATAAATACGCACATATTTATGTATAATAAGCAATGATGGCCAAGTTACGCAACTCCCACGACCCGGTTTGTAAATTTCCTTTAAATTAGTCACGGCGTCTATTCATGCACAAATTTGCGACACAGGAGAGCATCAAGATGGGTATGCAGTGTGTATTAGGCATCATGGTAGGTGTGCATTATGCATTATGTCGCAGTGTCCAGAAATTGTGAAGTACACATTGAAGAGATATGGGTATTTTCACAATGCAGATGCAATCGAATGCTTTTTTCATGTAAACAGGAACTGTTGTGCAAAGTCAGATATTGGTTTAACCATTTTAAGTGAAGGGGCAAAATAGCAAAACTGTTCTCACCTGAAAATTCGTTAATCTAATTTCGCTCTAATGCTTTCTGTCTTTTTCTATATATGAATTCCAGGGTGTTAGGTGCCAAAGCCACGATTTTATTATGAGTCACGCCGTAGTGGGGGACTCCGGATTAATTTTCATAACCAGAGGAGAGAGAATCCTTTAATAAAAGGCAGAGAAGATAACCAGAGGATCTTTAACGTGTCTCTAATGCACGGGACAGAGACGTTTTTGCATTTCGCCCCCATCAAAATGAGGCCGTCGCGGCCAGGATTCGATCCCGCGACCTCGTGCTCAGCAGCGCAACGCCATAGCCGCTTAGCCACCACAGCAGGTTTTTTTTTTTTTTTTTTTTTGATAAACCAAGGAATATGATATTTCATGGAGCCATGCGTGGCAAACATCAGGTGGCGGCCCTAAAACTGTGGTAACTGATGTTACAAATAAGAGCTAGGCTACAGTTTGTTTCGTACAAAAATAGAAAGGTGTTTTATTTCAAAGCAAGAAAAACTTATCGCTAACTAACCCACAAGAAAACAAAACAGAAATACCGAACTTCTTACTACAGTGCAAGAGAACTAGCTTATATATCAAAGCATAATGGTGCTGAAAAAAAAGTTAACGGTCCCTCGGCATTACGCTGACAAAGACTTTTGCTTTAAAACTCAATCATGATGACACCTGATTACGGAAGCAGCTTTTGGTGTAAGGCCGCGCTGCTTGCTTGGGCGCTGTACCTTGGTTCCTCTCTTAGTGCGTCATGCTGCGACTGACCTCAAAAACAGCAGTGGTGATTTAATATAGATATGGCAGTATAGCATGATTGTAGAGTGCTCAGTGAAGCGCTCTAGCACAACACTTTTTTTGTGTGTGTGAAGAGAGGTCAACAAAGTCCTGCAATGTGTGCGTGTGTGAGTATCCTGTGGGAGGCCACTTTCAAATAATGTTTATTCCAGCCAGACGAATATTTCGTTTCAGGTAACTGCACAATGTTAGTACGTGGCCAGTCAGCGGCACGGTAAACACTTTAAAACGAGCAGCACTCACCATGGGACAAAATGTACACGTTCTTCCCCCCACACACGCACACAATACGTACAGAACACACAGATGCACGCGCACACAACACACACGCACAACGCACACACGACTCCATGTTGGTGGTCGCTGTTTGTTTCAAAAATGTAGAGGCCTATACAGAACATTGCACTGACAAGCTTCATTTTATTATTGCCAATATGCACTAAGCTAGAGGGTGTGTGAACCTCTGGAGAAGTGATGCGTCTGTCCTTTTCTGTTTTAAGTACCAGTTAAGCATACAAAAGGAGACACATTCAGAATGACTGCTGCTTCATTTTAAAGGAACAACAGTCAATGAAGACAAAGAAAGAAAAATATCTCAGGTTGGTCTCCACCGGTTCAGGTACAAGTGTAATTAGCACCCTCCCACGTTCTTGGTCGTTTCAATGGTTATATTTATGCGTGTCACCTATTCATAACAATATGGCACCTGACTTGTTGAAGCGACTAGCGGTCGTTTATCTGAAGGTGCATGGGAAGTCCATTTGAGGTCAGTATAGAACCCTAAGGAAATACAAAAAGCAGAAAAAAAATTATTCTTTTGTATGTTTTGTTCTCGTTTGTTCGCGCTTTTCTTCCGTATTGGAATGTTAGAAACTAATCTTAACCAACGCGTCCATATCCCCACCTTATTTCTGTATGGTGCAGCGCGCTCTTTTCTCTTCTTTTTTTTCAGTGCAGGCGCATGCTGCGCGGAGATTGAACGAATTTCTTCTCGGCGTTGACTTTTGAAAAAGACTATTCGAGAAATTTCAATGGAAATTTGCGCAAGAAGTTTGTTGAAAGTCGCTGTGTGTGTCATACCTTATCCGTCATATGCGTCATACCATGCGTCATACCATGCGTCATACCATGTGCGTCTTCCTGATTCTATAGCTAATAGCCATCGGCCGCCAACAAGCCCAGCTACCCACGTCTGTGCCGCGTGGCCAAGCATGCGTGCATCTGTCGAATAAAAATGAAAGGTCTTGTGGGATACGTATAACCTCCGTCACTAGAGGCAGCTCCCGTGCCTTAGCTGCTCTTTGACGATACAATAAAAATAATTTTGCTTGATTCACTCGTCTTTTATGCTGGCACCTGAAGTACAATGGTGACGTGGGAAGGTTTTTCTTTTCTTAGGTTTGGTGTTGCTGTTTGTTTCTTTTACAGCGAAGCTCTTAGCCTCTCGTTGGTCGGCATTTTTCGTGTCGCCGTGCGTGGGCAAAAATGGCCGATTCCGGAGGTATTGCAAAGCCAGGCCGACCTGCGGCGGAGGGGAAGCAGACCTCAAGCACTCGGCAAAGTCAAGCGAAAAGTGCATAGATTCTTTGGAGTCACGCATAAAACAAGCAAAGCAGCATTCGTTTCAATAAAGAACAAGCTCAACACAAGCATCCAGGCTACAAAATTGGTGATAAGGTGCTCTTGATAACAATGCGAAGCCCCTAGCGCTTCCCGCATACGTTTTCCGGTAAAGGTTACTGTTGCACAAGCTGCCGCGGCGACAGCAGCTTGCGACGTCACCAGCCTTTCGTATGTAAAACCGCTATGGGTAGGCGACGCATAGTTAGGTCTCCCCAGAAGCAGCGTGAATACGAGGCGCAGCTAAGGGAAAAAGAAATAGCGATACCACAAGCGGCGGCATGCTGTCAAAATTACCATTCCTCCCATTACTAGCGTTATTATAAGTTACCATTACTACCATTACTCTAAACCACCAAAGTATTGCATATTCCCATGAACAGTTGTAGTGGTGGTTTTCATCAGCTTCGCAGGACATCCACTTTCGCAGGGCCTGTGGTGACTCAGTTCTTTTGTTTTCATTCAACAGAGTCTGATTTACAGCTGCGTGAAGGCTTGGAAACTGATGCGTGTCATAAAGACAAAATGACAAGCCTTCTTGTTGAGTGGTTAGGCGGACCCCCGAGGAAGGAGCAGAGTTTTCTTCGAAGCGTCTGATTTTAATAAATTCACTTTTAATGCAAAAGCATTATATGCCCCATGAAGTGGAAAATCCGGCAACCGTTGTTATCATCCGATGGTACCAAAACCCACGTGACCAAGTGTGACGTTGCCTTCCCGGCGCTGGACCAGCTGCGCCTCACACAGCGAAATCTCACGGTGAACGGCCACGGCGTCGGAGGGACGCCGTGGCCCTCTTCCGAAATTGGATTGAGGTCGAATAAAGTGGATTAAGGTGGATTAAAGTGGATTAAGGTTGGTACAAATAAGAGCGACCGGGATTAAGGTGAATTAAGCTGGTGTTTTAATGCAATTACTTAGACAAGTCCTAATGCTTTCGCATTCAAATCGCGTAAGGATACTTTTCTCGTGGGAGACGCTCCTAAATATTTAATTATCTCAATCAAACAGATAAGCCAGTCAAAATGTTTAGTTTCCAGACTACCGGCGCTGTTCCAAGGTCCAAGTGCTTGTGTTGGCAAGCTGGAAAGCACCGTTACTTTAGGCGTTGTGATTCTCGATTCTTCTCATTATGTGGTCGAACCATGTCACCATCATTGGAATCTCGCTGTGGTCAGAATGCGACGAACCACATTCCGGCCGCATGCGAAATTCACAGGTGTCCAGTAAAAGTCCTGCACTGACGTACTTGGACTGCGGCTTCCTTGTACGTGATGACTTCTTTTGCTACCTTTGAAGTCAGTTAGTAAAAACATTCCTGCAGAATCTATATCACGATGAATATCGACGTCAATGCGATTAGCACCGAGGCAGTATAGCGACTCATCGTATGGCCGCCGGCGAGGCGTGTCATGTATGAGGTGTGTACTGCAGCAGGATTCCTCTCTCGCGCTTCCCTCTGGACTCGCTGCGTCATTTAGCGGCCTAGAAGTCCCCATGGGCATTCGTGGCGCAGAGCGCTAAAGCGTCGAGCTGCTGTGCTTGAGGAACTCGTATGACGAGGGTCCCTTTCAAGCCAAACCGAAGAAATTTGGAAAGCTCTTTTCTAGCCAATATATGTGGAACCACCAAGCAAAGTTAAGATCACAGAGGTTTTATTTGTACCTCACTTCACTCGATGTACTTAATCGTTTCTAAGTCCTCTTCCTCATCTTTTAAGCCGTACCCCACTATTCGCTCATGTCTAAAACCAGCGGCGCGACAGAAAAAGAAGAAAAGTTTGCCGCACGTGGGCCCCCCCTGCGGTCAAGTGGCCATAGTCACTGGAAAGGGTGGTCCGACGGAAGTGTTGATAATGGGAGCCAGTTTGATTCTTGCGATAGCAACTGTGCTAATATCGTAAGGGTGGACGGTTGTGAAATGGTCTTCGGAAAAATTGTGACCATTGTGAAATGATGTTCAGAACGCTTGATGGCGAGGAAAGGACCGTCATAGCGGAGCTGAAGAAAACCACGAGGCGTGTCAACATGGACAAAAACGTGCAAGAATCCTTGGAGGCTTGGGGGTAGGAAAATGTGCTTATTCGTGTGAGCACAGGTCGGTGATGGACGCAAGTTGTGCATGAAAATGTGCAGACGCTGGACGAAAGAAGATGGATCCGAAACATTGACCGTAGATATGTGGTTGACTAGGTCACCGGGCAAACGGAGGGTGCAGCCGTGAACCATCTCAGCTACAGAGCAGGCGAGTTCTGATTGGATTCTTGACCGAAGGCCGAACAGCAGGATTGGTAGATGCGATACTCAATCCTACGGTGAGGCTGAGCGGCGAATGCAGCTTTCAAGTGTCCATGTAGCCTCTCGACGATGCCGTTGGATGCAGGATGGTAAGCAGTTGTGCGAATGCGCAGACAACCCAGAAGAGATGTTACAGGCGTTAAAAGTGCCGACTCAACTGTCTGCCTCGATCAGTGGTCACTGTTGATGGCACACAAAACGGCTAATCCAAGTAGACAGAAAAGTATGAGCAACTGTCTCCGCCGTGGTCTCTTGCGTGTTTGATAGGTAGACCCGGGCCCCACGGGAAGATGCTTGATAATAATGATCTCGGTTGTGTTGGTCACTTTGGCTTCCTCAGGGAAGATGTCGCTGAGTACGGCGGGAAGGGTCGTGCTTTCAGCCAATGGCTGCCCTGAGAACTGGAGATGTGATACCGGGGATTCAGGAAGTACCTCGTTTCCGTGGTCCGTAGGCGTGTCGCGAGTCTGGAGTGGTAGAACGCCTAATACGATATCAGCCGGTACCCCACTGTAACTTACCACTGATGAGCGTGAAGGCTGCGCAAGGGACTGCTGTGGTTAAGAAGGCGTTCTCGGCCCTGGTAACCCTGTGTAGTTCTAGCGCTCAATTATAAAGGGGGGAAGGTGTACTGCACCATCCTCGATGGTGAGCCGAACTTCGCCAAAGCAGAGGTACGCACCTCCCAGAATCTTCAAAGGCGGGAATCGCGACCAGGCGCTTGCTTCTAGATTCAGTGTGAAGCTGAAGGTCAAGCGCCCCGATAGGCATCCCGGTGCCGCCGAGGTCACGGCGGGTTGCCTCGGTCCAGGACGGCAGTGCGACTAGAACGTGGCACCGGAGCAGCGCCGTACACTCAGCTCCAGGGTACACAGGAGCAGTGAGTTCCCCTATGTCGTTGACGCCTAACGCTGCGTTGGAAGCGGCCGCCCTTGGTGACGACCATCTAGAGATCGGGTTTGAAGGCAGTCCTCGTATACACGTATCCTGGGCGGCCGCACGGAAACCATCTGAGACACGACGTGCCGGCATCCGTAAGGGCTGTGCGGTAACGCCCACATGCGGCCTTGAGGTATCCTACAACTCCACCGCTCGCCGGACGAAAGCCTGGAAATAATGTTCGGCTGCCTGCACGGGCAGTATGACCGCGTGCGTCGAGTCATACATGCCGTCGACGACACATCATCTGGCTCCCGGAGAGGTCCAGGCCAAGCCACAAGCTTCCACGAGTCGTTGTTTGTCGTAGATGTGGAGTGCGATGGCCGAGCTCGCTCTCGGCGTGCCGGAGCGACCGCATGTCAAAGAAAAGAGCATCAGAAGCGCTCGGGACCGCTGCAAATGCCGATGCAAATGCTAATGCTCGCTCGTACTTTTAGTGGCTCAACAACGGGAACAGCGCAAGCGACATGAAAAGAGGCTGCGTCGTTGTCTTTCTTATCCCTTGCAAAGTTATGCATGCCAATGCAGGAACGTGATAACCAGCGGCGGAGTACATGCATGTTGTGGTGGTAGGGAAATTATCGCCACCTGGCGAAGCGTGCGACATCATTCAGTTGTCTCTTAGTGCGTAGCATTGTATGGTGAATTGGTCGAAAAATTCTGTGTGAAGCCAGAATACCCCTTTCACAATAGACGTCGAGAATGCGCTGCTTAAGCCCAGTATGAGCGTGGTTGATAGCTGCCATCCGGAGTGTACAGCGACAAACGACCGATTGTCTAGATTATCATAGGCGCCCAGGTGCAAGGCAGTCTACGAGCCCGTTCGCTTTCACCGTTCCCCATATGTCATACGTAGAAACTTCGGCCACTAATGCTTAAGCCTATACTGAAATGGGGATTTAAAAAAAATAATTCTGGGGTTCTACGTGCCAAAACAATCATTTGATTATGAGGCACGCCGTAGTGAGGGACTCCGGCTGAATTTCGACCACCTAGTGTTCTTTAACGTGCACCCAATACATGGTACACAGGCGTTCTTGCATTTCACCCCCATCGCAATGCGGCCGCCGCGGCCAGGATTCCATCCCGCTCCATCCTCGTGCTTAGTAAACTGGGGATAGCAAACAGTACAAGATGTCCTGGAAAACACACGCCCTGTGAGGGTGAATTTTGACTAAAGGGGACCCAAGACAAGAGGATGCGCCGCTCGTGCATAAATTACGCGTACACGCGCAGCCGTCTTTAGTTATGCAGCGCCGGGCATCGCGCGAAGAAATTAAGTGGAATCTCCCGGAAGGGAACTGTCGAAGATATGCGTACCATTATATGGCGATCGGCGTTGTGCGGAATGTCTATGTTCGGCGATGTGAATATATGCATCTCTCGGCTCGTCCTGCTCACGCAAATATATATAAACGACGCATATACTACATCAGCATAAATATCCCACAAAACGTTACCATGCATACGACATTCCGCACAACTCCGACCACCATATAATACCACGCATATCTAGGACAATTCTCGTTCGGGGAGGTTCAGGTTAATTTTATTCTCTGTGCGACGTCATTTTTAGCGTCCTGTGAAAACGCATGCATGCATTCCACAAACGTATTTGCTTTTCTACCGGCTCCCGCGCCTGACATTCTGATGGGATTTGTTTGAAATGCGTTTGGGCAAATGACATTTGACGTCAAAGAAAACGCTGACGTTGCTCGCAAACTGCGACAAGCACACGATGCGAAGGCATTTGTGTTCTACCGTCAGATCAGGAGTTTCCGAAAGCGTATTCTGCCTCCCGCTACTGACATTCGTATGGGCCTTGTGAAGATCCGTTTGCGCAGATGACATTTGATGTCAAGGAAAACACTGGCTTTGCTCGCGAACCGTATCATGCTTGACCTATGAATTGTATATACATCTGTGAACTTGAACATTGAAACCGAATCTTCACGTTATCACTTCCCTTTCTTTCTCTCTCTCTAAATCTGTCTCACGTTTGCAGAATTTTTTGAATGCCAGTTGTTTGCAATTTTGACCTGCGGTGGACCATTGCTAATGAGCAAAATTGAAGTTGCCAACCCTAAACGTTCGCCTTTATCTTTATACCAAATTATCTGAGCAATCACTTTTGTTCCCTTCAAAGCTTGACGCCAGTGCTTGATGAAATTTTCTATTCCTTATTGTCACCAATAATAGAAGGCCATAGACACGACGTGCTCCAATTTTGTTGAAATTCGGCCATTTACGGACACATTTCGCTGTAGAAAAAATAAGCCGCTATGAAGTAAACGTAATTAACGACAGCAACATAGTCGCGGAAATACCCAGTTGTTTTTTAGAGCGCAGCTCTTAAGCGTCCAGTACTGCGTCGAGCGTAGGCGTGCTTCGGCGTCGTCGGCGTAACGGAGCGAACGAGCAGAGCGTAGGACGAAAGAGTAATCGCGTAGCGCAGCGGGGGATGGAAAGCGAAGAGAGCGCGAGGAGGAAAGTGGTGGAGGAGGCTACAGTGAAAGCACGAGGTGGAAAGTGGAAGAGGAGGGTGGTGGCAAAAGCGTGAGAAGAGAAACGTTTAGAAAAGTGTAGTGCCTCTCTGCTGCGATTATGGCCACGTGATGGCGCCCGAGTTGCGCGTGTCGTCTGTTCACCGATGGCACGCGGCGAGCGTGTCCAGCGATACTATATATGTGGAAACAAAGCACTGCGTGAGCGGAGGTCTGTTTGCGGCGGTTGCTGTGAATTGCGCCCACGCGTCGCCCATGTACTGCATCTCGCGATCTCCCGATTAGCGAGGCAGTCGCGCTACACTTCGCTCCGTTTGCAACGTGCCGCACGAGACAGATTGTACGCGCCTGCCAATACATCGCGAGATCAAAACACGTATAGAGCTGCGCTCAGATGTCGCATTATAGAGTATCGTAATCGTCGGTGAACTTTTCTTACTTAAAGGGACAGACAGCCGCTCGGAACATGAATCGAGATAACCCCGCTGAGGGGAAGATTTCCTATTCTATTGGTTAACACAAGCCATGTTTTTATCGCCAAACGTGGATTTATGTTTTTAATTCTTCACTAAAAGTCGCAAGAAATGACCTTCGGCACCCCACACGGCAAAGACTTGAAGATGCATTAGAGGTGAAGATACATTCGGACAGTGGTGGTGGCGGCGGATACGTGAAACGGCAGATGAAACTTTGCTCACTTTTGCCGAGCGCGAAATTACGCCCCACCGTCGAAGTGCCAGCATCCCTGGGTTTCTACCGAGGAATCTACAGGCGCAAGGCTCTTGGTCGACCAGACACCGCATTACGGCTGGAAGCCCCTCTTCTCTTATTGGAAGCGCCAAGGCACCACGTGACCTATTGTTGCCCCCATCTAATCAGCTATAAACGCCTACCAAGGTATATGTAAACTGGTAGCGAAGCTTCCGTAGAAGCCCACATGTCAAGAAAATGGCGGCTGGTTGCAACCGTCGCCATCTACGTATTGTGGGGGCAACAGAAACCAAAAACTAAAAAAAAGTGACGTCACAACCGGACATGGCAGTGACGTCACGATCTTATGCTGCTTGGCGCGAACGTTTTCATTAGCGTCGGGCATTTTGACCGCTGCGCTAGAAGTTATTTTTCTTTTGACGCTGAGGAGAGCTCGCGACTCGCCTCGGCTGAAACGTCAGCGTGTCCTTTATCTATAGGAGTGGCGCATGTCTTAATGTGAACATAATTGGGCTGTTATTGACGGCGATTGCTCCAGTAGCTTCCTTAGGAAAGTGAGCGCATAGGATCGAAATAAATGACACTGCCACAGAGGTTTCAAAAGCAACTTCACTTTTATTCGTCTAGGATAATGGAACCATATAATTGACCAAACAAAACATGTTTGAATGCATGAAAAGTACTATGGCCAGCAGACAGTCATAATGTATAGCGACATATGCGAATCCTTTTTACACAATCATTTCTAATTCCTTCCGTCGCCATCTATTCATATGCAACAGTTATCAGACAAGACAACGTTGTCCCACATTATCATTTAGGAAACATTCGACTTACTAATTCCGCCGCCCGTCGGACACTCAGAGCCTGTGTTACGGAGAGTAAACGAACATAGCACAAGGTTTCTTCGCGGAGCGTTCCGCATTTATCGTTACCACGAGACAAGCGCGTAGGATACCGCAGCGTGAAATTGCACGGTAACAAAAAACCTGCACTCACACGTTTCGCCAATGAACGCCGTGTGCTAGGTCACGCAATATTTGAAGTGGAGCGCACGCCACACTTTGAACAAACACGCAAGGAAATAAAAAAAAAAAACACTCGGATGCAACCGCCGCGTTCAAGTGAGCAACGCCATGCCGCACGAGATAGTAGCGGGTTTGCACAGTCTTTCCAAGTCTTGTACCAGATTCACTGGTTGGTAGAGGTAACCAAGAACGAACTAATAAATTGAGAAATAGAAAAAATTTACATTTTTTTGGCTTAGCACAACAAAAATACTTGAAACGGAATATTTACTCGTATGACAGTATTCTGATTAAAATTTTCACACGTTTTTTTTTCGCATAGGTTTTCTAGTTTCAGTGTTTGTCCCCCCCTCACCTAGTCGCGCTTCAATCCTGCACCCTTAACTGATATCGTTGGCGGTGGGTTTTGGCACACTTTTCGTTCCAAGCTTCGCGACCTATTTAGATGGACCTTGCGCCCACTGCATATCGAGCTTCGCATTCGGCCAGTGGTGGCAGCGGCGGATGCATGGAACGGCAGCCAAAGAAACTTTGCTCACTTTGCAGGTTAGTTCGCCGTCCTTTTTGCAAATTTTTTCGCACTTCTACCCATTCTACTTTTTTGCTGCTGGCCCTACTGCCCGAGCGTGCGTGCGTGCGTGCGTGCGTGCGTGGTTTCACTTCGGCGAATACGCCTTTCAATTCTCTGGCTACAAACATATAAATAAATTCAGAAAAAGTAAACGAGGTGCTGCTGTGACCCTATACATGCGCAAAAGCCTATCTTTTGACATCCAGACTGAATACACGGGTATTTTTTATGATTTCTAGTCTGTTAGTGTACTACGCCTGAACATTTTATCATTGGGCTGTACCGCCCCCCACAGGGAAACACAGATCCCTTTCTTCAGTTTGTTGAGTCGTTCTTAGAAAATGCGAATTCAAATAAATGGTGCGTTATTGCAATTGGTGATTTTAATATTGATATTGAAATCAAATCAAATTTATTTCAACATACAACTGATGCCAAGGACCGTGTACAAAAAGCCAACACGGCTTGACGTGGTCCATGGCCCCGTTTTACAGGCAGCAACAAGCACAACAAAGGATGAGCACAGTTAAATACCAGAGAAATTGGAAAAATTGGATTTCCACACTAATAACTGTGAAACATTTTTCATGATAACTATGAGCAAGTATTAGAAAAAATTAAAGCATACATGATGAGTAATTCTCATAAATACAGCGAGTCATGAATACATCACAAAATACACAAGAAATAATAAAAAATGCAGCACTATGTACATCTCTATTATAGGACACAATATATGGAATTATTTTATACAGTAACATATGCAGAAGGATTTGATACGCACAGTATAAAAAATCATTATACAAGAATTGCACCTTCTCAAAGAACCTTCAAGCGTCTATATACATTTTTGCATCTAGATATGTGTTTATTCTAGCACAGAAATAAGCATTACGTTATGTTTGCCTTGTTTAGGTTATAGGATAGTCGAAAACGTGGCATTTGATAAGTATAATTTGTTCTAGGTCTCGGTAGTTCCCATACTTCAGAACTACTTGTACTGACCGCCTTATGTGTTGCTATTGAGTTGTAAATACGTTTTATGGTGTCTTTGTTTTTTTAATACTGGTGATATACCTTCTTAGTAACATACTTTCATAAATTATAGGTATTGATAGCAAATTGAGCTTTTCAAATAGCGGAATAGTATGCGTTAAAGAAGGGACATCTAGTTTAGAACGTACGGCCTTTTTCTGTATTCTACGCAATACATTTACGTTAGAAAGCGTTGTAGTGCCCCAGACAAGATGAAGATAGTTTATATATGGTAATTACAACGATTTGTACGAAAGAAGTTTAATACTTTCTGGAAGAAAAAAAAGAACGCAACTTGCCTAGTATTCCAGTTACTTGAGAGAGCTTACCCATTACGATTTCCACTTGAGCACTCCACTACAAATTTTGCTCAAATATAACTCCAAGAGACTTAATGGTTAGATCCATTAAGACACCAATTATGGTTGGATTTCCTGTTCAAGTGACCTTACCTGGAATGATGCTTCTATATGGCTGTGCTAACATTATTGAGTCGCCAACACGAGTAAACAAATCGTCAGCAACAGCAATAGATCTCTGTTACACAAACTTCCCTCGTGACGTGGTCCTTCCTGGAGTGTTTTCCTCGGGCCTAAGCGACCAGTATCTTCTTCTTTCAGTATAAAACGAACCACTCCTTTTTACTCGCGTAGAACCAATGATTCTAATAGTATCGCTATCTTCTGTGAATTGATGACAACAACAAATTGGGCTGGTGTTTGCGGTGCAACTGACACAAATGAAGCGTAGGATAATTTCATAGCAAAAATGATTAACCGTTAAACGTCGCTTTTCCTGTGGTAGTGATCGGAGAACACAAAGGCTCGAAAAGATTGGATAACTAAGGCTCTTCTCGTAATAATGAAACAAAGAACTTGAGGTTCTTGGATTTTCTCAAAACAAGAAGTTTCGACATGTTAGCCGAGCACAAAAAGTTTCGTAACACACTAAACACAGATTTAAAGGAAGCAAAGTCATCTTTTTACAGAAATGAGTTTTCGCACAAAGGGAACAAACCTAAGCAGATCTTGGAAGAAGTGAAAACTCTCATAGGTAACAAAACTGACACAACACCTCTCGAAATGCTGAGAGATGGTTTTCTTTACACTGGAGTTGCGTTAGCAAGCAAGTTTAATGCACATTTCCTGGAAACGGGCAAATATACAGCGTCAAGGCTCCTCCCAAATAATATCTCCCTTGCGTCGTACACGCACACGTCAAATCCTGACTCGATATTTCTGACACCAACAACACAAGCAGAAATTACAGCCATCAGTAGTTCTCTAAGAAATACCTATGCTCCTGGGGATGATGACCTTTCACCATTGCCAATTAAACATTCTATTGGATGCTTCATAGGACCGTTCACTTGCGTATCTAATCAGATATTGGCTACTGCAGTGTTCTCGGACAGATCAAAAGTAGCCCGTTTTACTGTTGTTTTCGAAGGCGGAAGGAAAACAGAATTCGGCAATTACCGGCCAATTTCAGTTCTGCCTGTTTTTCTAAGGTTGCTGAAAATATAATTTACCCGGCGTATTTTTGGCTTCTTTTCCTCCAAGAATGGGATAAGTGATCATCAATATGGCTTCCAATCCGACAAGTCGATTGAGACCGCATTACATTACATAAAAAAATGTGTTAATTCAAAACATTGAAATTAAACTTCTTACTAGTGGTCTCTTTCTTGACTTCAGCAAAGCTTCAGAAAACCGCAGTACAAATAAAATACTGGTCTGTATAACAGCGTAAACTTATAGTACCAGCTTTTTGTTTTCAAATGCGGTTTGAAAGGTCTAAGTCTAGGTGGTTAACCACAGTTGGACTCACTCCTTTGGAGGCGAAACGATGGGCGGCTTTCGCAGTTTGCGAGGTGGGCTATCAGTATCACTTCTCAGCGTTGCGGGAGGGGGGACTCTAATTTTTTTTAGAGGCTGCTCAGATCAAAAAAAATTCTGCTTACGAGATCAAGGAACCAAGATGTCATATAGGCATGCATGCGCAAACGTTCAAAAACTATAGCCAAGTTTACTTTTTTTACTCGCGCTATGTTCAGCCAAACTGGAACGCAATGGTCCCCACGTGCTCGTCTGTATGTACAATGCGCATTTACCCTGTTTGACAGGATATGCGGAGTTTCCTTTGCGATTACTGCCCATGAATCACTAAGTTTTTCACTCAGATAACCCGCAACGTGCGACATTCATATATCTACAACAAAATGAACCGCCTGTAACTGCAGTGATATTTAACGTCTTTGTTTTAGAGTAATAGACGTCTTTGTTTCACTTTCGGGACCTTTAACGTCTTTGTTTTAGAGCGATAAAAGGACCCTGGAAGAGTTTGAAACAAGGAGTTACGTCTGCCGTGATGTAACGTACGACAGCAGTTTCCGACGTTCTTGGCTATTTTCTGAACTTAACGTTACAGCGCAAACACCTAAGACGAACCACAAAAGGAGATACGACACATGCCATACACGACATATGAAAGACACGGCATATGCCGCTGGCTGTTTTACGGGGGCAGAGACAAACGTTCTCGCTCGCCTACAGGGCTTGTACCAATGGCACGGCAGAGGCACCTACTAGCTCACCGTGGTGGCCCTCTGCTGGACGGTTTTGCGGTGCCCCAGCTTCTGTATGGACTTCCTCTGGCGAAGAAGCGAAGAGGCAGATTCAGAAAACGCGGGAAAACATCGCCGCCTGCCCGAGTACTGGAAGACACTAGCATATACCATGTACCTGCCTCCACTGCTGAAGAGAGCTTTGCAGAACTACGATGAGACTTCGATGCATCGGTATGCGCCTTGCCCTTTGTTTCATTTATAGCATTGGGGAGATATAGCATATAGCGGAGATTGACTAGCGCAGTCGTTTATCGGAACGCATGTCGAAACGCGTGTAGGTGCTGATGGCGACACCTTTCTGAGCTGCCATCAACTGTGACGCGCGAATGCCATTGTTTTGAGCAGCTGTTTTCTAATAAAACAAACACATGTTTTCCCGGTGATTATATGCCGCTGTAAAAACGTTTGCACATCAACAAGTGGAATAGTTTCAACATAGACGAGACTAGTTCAGCAAGCTCTGCCGCCAGCAGTGATACTTCCCGCATCTACGTCTTACTAGGCCAGATCAGTACGTGTCCTCTGTTCTAAATGACTTTGTTTTACTATGTGGCTGTGAGGTCGACCTCGTAAAGCCTCCGTCGTTAAGCGAAGGAAAGTAAGGTGAACCTCGGTTACAGTAAACTGCACATCTGAAATAATAGTTTGGATTACGTTTAAGTTGACCATGCCGGAAAACGATGTTAACAAGGCTAGACAAAGCCACATTCGCATTCAAGAGAGCATGTTTATTCAACGAAATACAAAGACGCTTATAAAAGGGATCGGTGGACTTCTGCTGATGCTCACGCGTTGCAAGGCGATGTTTTCTCTGTATTACTCTAAGATATCGAATGAAGCGTCGACGCGATTGCCGGCCCACAGATGGTGTCGAAGGCCATCAGAAGAAGTGTACACGAAAGACGAGTTCCTTCCCGCCATCTGAGACGATACGTGTGAAGTCAACGCAAAACGAATTGACGTAGAAATGTAGTCGACATGAAGTCGTCGATCTCTTGATTTCAAATGAAGTTGACATTTCATCTCGTAGGAACGCTAGCAGCATTTTAAGCATAACTGTCAAAGGCCTAGTGTCAAAGGGTGCGTAGAATCCTTTTGCAGCGGATCATTAGAGCCGCCTTGGGCTAGTCAAATGCGTGGCGCTGTAGATATATCGACTGTCCACTTATGCGCACAATAACGCTCATGGCAAATTTCGAAATTTTTACGATAGTGTCATGCACCACATACTATTTTTTTTTTCATCAATGGATCGCTATTGCGCAGTTTTCAGGCAAATAAATCGATCTCAACGCATTAAACGCTTATTATTAGCTATGCTGCTTTCCTTAGCATTAATAAGCGCTTATATTATTAAATCTACGTTTCACTTCTCGAACAGTTTCATGTTGTCGCTGCTATCACAACAGCACAGAATGTCGGGCGAGTTGGTGCAAGTTCATGTTTGGCAAGCATCAAAGCTGTCAGCGCTTGTGTTGTGATCCTCTTTTCTTCTTCTTCGTCTAGGTATCGCTGTTGCTTGTCAAATGTGAACGCTCTATACCGCATTTAGGTGGCTTGAAAGAGATTTTCTCCATCATAAACATCAGAAGTAATGGCAAGAAAACGTTTACAACGTTGCAGAAACAGGCATGTTTCCTTCCAGGGTGCGGTGAGGCACACCACATCAGGTGTTGCGAACTCGAATATCCCACAGAAGTTATTCAACCTTTGACCAGGCGTGCTACCTTGACCGACAAATAGCGACAGTTTCCGCCTATTTGCGCTTGAAACCAGATGTGTGGTTTTCCACATGCCGTGCATTCTTTACATGAAATTGGTGAGGCACTTCTAAGAAACAAGAAAATAAAATTTCCAGCCTGCACCACTAAAGTACAGCAGGGTGTAGATTTAACAGACGTGATCGCGCCCGCGTGAACCAAGTTTGTCCGAACTTTGCTTATACAAATATTTCTTTTGTATAATTACGCAAATAGGATCGTCACTGTGCCCTGCGTGCAATATGAGAAACGTCATAATACACCTAATCTGCAATTGAAACTTCTTTGCAGTCCATAAGACCATACTGCTGTTCGTACTCAGTGTCCAGCAAACGTTACTCCTTCCCTCATATCGGCCAGTACCGCTAACATCATGTTTATCAAAGTTGATGGAAAGACTAATAAGTACGAGTTTACCTTGGTATGTTGAGCAAGGAAATAGACTGCCACCGTGTATGACCGGATTTCGCCCACGGTTGAGTACCCAGGACAGTGTCTTGGAGTTACTAAGCCACATCGAGCACCTTCGCGTCGACGGCCTTTCGACACTCGCCGTCTTTATGGACGTTACCAAAGTATATGACTGTGTATCATCAACGGACTCCAAGCCCTGGGTGTCTCTGTAAATGCTCTTCAATTCGTCCATGATTTTTTTAGAAAGCGACATGTGCAGGTTAAGCTCGGAAGTATCATCAGCAAAAAGCGACGCATTTCCCTCGGCGTCCCACAAGGAAGTGTCCTATCTCCCTTGCTTTTTAACGTTGCCATGGCCATATTCCAGACGCAGTTTAAAATTGGACGGCATTTAGAATGTCCATCTACGCAGATGACATTTGCATTTGGATCTTGGTGTACCAACACAAACGTTTGGCCCGGATAACCCAGGATGCAATCTACGTCATCGATCGTCACTTATGGACGCTTGGCCTATTTCAATCAGTGGAAAAATCTACCTTCAGGCTTTTCCCGGGAATGAGGTGCATGTCAACTCGCCTGTAGCTGAATATCAGAGGCCATCCAATTCGCCGTGCAACTAGTATTCGATTCCTGGGCATCACCGTCGACAGCAAGCTACTATGGCGACGCGCAGCTGAAAGTGTTGTGGCTGCATCAGTGCAGAGAGTCAACGCACTTCGTCGCATGGCAGGTGTACGTTGGGCAAACAATCCTATGTCTATGCTTAAACTGAACGCTGCACTTATAACAAACCGCATTCTCTATCAGCTACCGCTAATGTCACCATCACCGAGCCCATTCGAGCGCTTGGAGGCAGTGCACAGAAAGGGACTTAGCTTGGATGGAAATGGGAGTTCCTCAGGCGGCTTCAAACAAGAACGCTAATAATGAAGCGGAGTCTCTTTCACTCCGCCTTTTGGAATCTCAGGCCTTGCTGATGCAGTCTTTAAGGCTGGGCGAGTACCCCGCTGGCGCGGTGCTTCTCCGGCGGCTAAGAGCGTGAACTCGCTCCCATTTCCATGCAGCGCTGAACACCTTTCGGTTTTTAGGGCTGGAGTGGCCTAAACGTAGTCGCCTCGACCCACCATGGTCTTTCTCCGACGTTACGTGCAGCCTCAGTGTGCAACCATTTCAACAGTGTGCAACCAGGAAGACGGCGTAACGATTGCTGTTTGCCTTCGTACGAGACACGGGGCTCTTCGACACCTGGTGGTACACACAGTGACATTCATAGGAGGCTCTGGCGGAACAGTTGCCGGCCATGTATTCCAGGCTAACCCCGCCTGCTGCAACACCACCACCACCTACCTGCTGGATCCGCGCATATTCCCCGATGAAATACTCAGGTTTCACAAACGCAGGGTGGACAATGCCCATTGTCGCAGCTGAGTCCCTAAGTACTTTACACGGCATTCCATTCACTACTATGTCGCGAAAGCCAAGTTGTCATCGCCACCTTTCACGAAAAAAAAAGACCATTCTAGGCTTTCGACAGCCGATCGCAAGGTGTCCTGGCAACGGAAACAAACGACTGGTTTTGCAGCCTCAAACGGTTTTTCTGTTTTTCTTTCGTCTTTTGCTGCGGTGTTATTCTCTCCTGAATTATCGGGCTGCACGTCTTCTGTCCCTCCTCCAGCCTTATCCTGTTTTCCTCTTTGCTGAATTTAGTGAATGGCCTGACACACGTTTTCTCGGATTCACGACGTGCAGGGAATTTATCTGCTAGCACTGCAGCACGTTCCAAGTCCTTTTAGCTCGACCTATCTTGAATGCACAGGCGAATCTCTTCGCTCAACCACCCATAGAACTGCTCCATGCAGATTAACTCACCAGCTTTGTCGTGACAACGGAACGCATCTTACCATTTTAGCCACTCAATTAAATTGGCTTTCAGATTATAAGTGAAGTCTTGAAAAGACTCGCCCGATATTCTAGCTGTCTCACGATAACGACGGCGGAAAGCCTCCACTGAGAGCCGGTATTTTCTTAGCAACGCAGCTTTTACTTTATGATAGTCATCTGCGTCGTTTCTCGTTATCATTGCAATTATTTCGGATGCTTCGCCGGAAAGAACGGTCAGAATCTGTTGTGGCCAACTTTCTAGTGCCAACCCGTTTTTCTCGCACGTTCGTTCAAAAGTAACAAGAAACAATCCCATGTCATCTTTTGCCTCGTACGACGGCACCAGATCCCTTATTTTTACTCCTGCTTCACCTGAACGTGTTTAATTTATTGAGATGTTATTATCCGATTGCGTGGTGAGATCCCGCTGCGCGTTCAGTTCATTTAGCTTTAGCTTGGGAGCTCTCTGTCTTTCTTCTGCAGCTCTCTGCTGCTGTCGTTCCTCACTTCCTGCAGCTCTCTACTCCTCTCGTTCCTTTCTTTCTGCAGCTCTCTGCTCCCCTCGTTCCTTAATTTCTTTCCGCCGCTACTCTTTGATCAGCTTTCTGCCTTTCCTCTGCAGCTCTTTACCTTTCTTCTGCAGCGTTTTGTTAAGCTTTCTCAGCTCGTTTCTCTATCTCTTCCCATGCTTCTGAAACTTCGTCCTCAAGAGCCCCGCACTTCTCAATCGCCTCAACGAGCGGCTATGTCTGACTTTTCCCCACGTCAGTTCCCAGCTTTTCATATAGTAATAACAACTCTGGCTTTTTTCCGTTTGCTTAAATTCATGGTCAATCTCGAACGAGGACTTTCTTACTTTGCTGTGACATGAGGAAGCTTTCAACAGGAGCCTGCACGTACAGAAACTAATTTGAAGTTTTAGAAAACACAGCAGCTAAAACTTGGCAAATTCTCAAAGTCAAGCGCTCACAATTATGCTGAATCCAGGACGAAGGGTGGAGTATCCCACCGCTGCCACCAGTTGATATGATCTCGACCGGGTGAGGTGGGTCTTCACCGCAAGAATCAGAAAACGATGACGAAGCCGGGCATCGTTATGATGAAAAAAAGTAAAAGACTGTATTCACTCTATTGGTACATGCTAATTACTCCTATCCGAGTCTCGAGCGGTCCTGATTAGCATGGGGGCCAGGACGGCCTTAATAAATAACCCCTTGCGGTCTTGTGGTCGTCGCTGTCTTCTTGGGGAGCCTGTGGAAGTATTAGTGCTTTCGTCAGGTTCCACCGTCGACGACCTCCTGCCCTTCGGGTTTTCTTCTCTTCGTCCTCCTCTTTGTGTCAGCTAGGGGAATAAAAGGGGTGACGTTGTTTTGCAGAAGAGGGTAATTATGTCGACATGGGGACGCCCGCTTGAACGTTTCTCACACTTGACACTATCGATGTCCAGGCTTATCGTAACAGCTTTTTCTGGGACGAGGCAAATCATCTTGTCATGGGAACATGCTCCTGAACGTCTCTCACATTTGACAGGTCAATCATAACAGCGCTGACACCCCAATATTACAGTAGACGCGGGGTTTCTCGGGGCGGAGCAATAATGCCAACGCTTTTTTTTATTTCTTTCGTTGGGCTAGTCGAAAACCTAGTAACCTCCTTTCGACTTTCTACCTGCGCCGACGACATCTGCATTTGGACCGGACTTCTATACTTAACGAAGTACATGTAATTGGTTACTTGTAATCAATTACATTTCGAGGTAACTGTTTTTAGCGATTACTTTTTTACTCGGTAATGCTCACTGTAATTCAATAACATTTTTCCAGTAACCAATTACATGTAAACAGTTACTTTATTGGCAGGACATGCTGTAGCAGGAGACGCAGCTCCTAGGCCTTTAATTTAGCAGGAACTACAGGATGGACGGACGGACGGATGGATGGACGGATGGATGAACAGATGGACAGATAGATGGATAGATAGATATCTTATTTTGAGTGTGCCTCAACTGCCAAAATATTTTTAGAACACAAAAAAAAATATTTTTAGAACACAAAATAGCTCCAGTAAAAAAAATCTACGACTATCGCCTCAGCCGAACACTTAAACAAGAACATTTAAACAAAACATCCTTTATTCAAGCTCTTTCAGGCCTGAGAAGGCGTGAACAAAGCTACAACACAAGAAATAAGGATATGTGGGAAATTAAAACATTTCGAACAACATATGGGCTACAAACGTTAGAACACCGGCTTCCACAACTTCTTCATGACCTATTGAGACAGGATATAACACTTCAATATGCCACATTTCAGACACTCTTGGCTTACTTTCTTTCCTAAACTTTTTCTTGTTATTTCTTTATGCAACTAAAGCCAAATCGCTTTACAGAAGTATGGTGTTACTCGGTGTTATTCCTGTTTTTTCTGTTAAAGTGCATTTGCCATGTCATTGCATTGTGTAAACCATTAAAAGCCTTCATCTTTTTTTTTTTTTTGCCATAGGTGTATAACTCAATTCTTCTTTTTTAAGTTATGTACCAGATGCAGCCTTTATGTAATATGTTTATATATTGCTCTGTAGTGTAATGTGACCGCCGTGGGCAGTGCTTCTTTTTGTGTATTTTCTTTTTTCTTACTTTGTATGCTACTGCCAAATAAGGGGGGCCGTTGCTCTGTCAAG
This sequence comes from Dermacentor andersoni, assembly GCF_023375885.2. Taxonomy (NCBI): domain Eukaryota; kingdom Metazoa; phylum Arthropoda; class Arachnida; order Ixodida; family Ixodidae; genus Dermacentor; species Dermacentor andersoni. The sequence goes on from NC_092820.1 coordinate 156,557,032, forward strand.
CTGTTGAAAGACAGCTTTTACTTCGGTCCCCCTGCATCATCATGTATGACGTGATGGTCGAAATAAACTTACTTACTTACTGCCATTGGCCTAAACGAGCGCACAATAGGTCACATGCAAACACCATGACATGAACCAGACACATTACAGAAAAAAAAAATCACAAAGACAATATAGACAATAAAGCAATAATCCAAAAAGACCGATGAAAAACAGCACTTTAGGCAAATATGTCCGAGCTATGAAAGTATGAATTATAGGTGATCTGCAAACGAGTCATGGGAGAAATGACATGCATCTCAGGATAAAATGTATTACAACATTAGTCGGCTTTTGCATGAGGCGCACGAAATTCGCAGTGACGTCAATAACTGGTTACAATCAACGAAGCCACGCATAATTTTATGAAGGAACTGCATGTCATGCGCAAGTCGCCCGTCATGAAGAGTAGACATACTTAGTTCTGCTAGGAGAGAATCATAGTTACAACACCTACAGCGACCATTACATATATCATACAGTATGCGTACGAACTTACGCTGAACACTCGATTCGATTGGAGTAGCCAACGGAGACGTCAGTCCCGGCTGCTGACGCGAACTCGAGGCGTGGTCTCACAAGAGCACAGTAAAAAGTGCGCATACATTCTTATCGATGAAATTTTCTTGTTAACCTAGAAATCACAGCAATATGTCTCAATGCACGCAAAGCAACTGAAGATGCATGCAACCAGAAACCTAGCTTTGAGTCAACAATAGCACCAAGATCTCGCACGTGGGTAGCGCGAGATATTTTTCCGCCAAGAAGGGTATAATTAAACATAACTGTGTCGTGCTGTCAGGACGCCTGTGGTCGTCCAACGCGGTAGCCTCCTGGATGCCCCTGTTTCGATATGCAAATCCGAGTTTTGCACACCTCTCTTGGAGGCGATTCTAAGCGCGCGGCATCCATGGGCGATAAGAGTTGCACTACTCAATTTTTCGCTAGCACAGTCTCTCATTTCTCTCACATAAACAAGTCTTTTTGGCCGTTAAGTGTTGTCTGTCTGCACGATACGTGATCCGGTCTGTCCGCCTGATACGCACGTGATTCGCGCACACTTATTTTGTGCAATGCAACGAAAATGGTATTTTGAGGGCTGAAGGATAAGCAGTTAATTTTTTTTTTTAATTACAGCACAGATTTGCCCACCTTTTCGAAAAAAACGTGAACTTTTGCTGCCGTCCCTTACAGTTATTAGGTTTACAGTCTAAATGACTGACGAATGAAGCATGTGTAGTAGCATGTGTGGGTTTATTGACCGCTTGCCTTCACCCCAAAAGATCGCGTTCTCGTGACGCCTGCGCCAGAAAGGACGTTCCACATCCGCCGCCAAGGTCTATGAATGGTGGCGCCAGGTTTCTCTAGGAAACATAAATACCCAAGAAGGTGGATGGGGAAACGGCGCCGCGGTAGCACAACTGGTAGAGCATCGCACGCGAAACGCGAAGGTTGTGGGATCGTTCCCCTCCTGCGACAAGTTGTTTTTTCATCCACTTTCATTTCCAATAACTTATCGTTTCTTCATTTAATTTATTAAGCACAAGTAATTTCCTCTATGTTGTCCTTGGTGTCAGTGTTTGTTGGCTTCTTATGATATGTCTAATAAAATCGGGCGCCTCGGTTAACGCCTCTTCTTCACCTAGTGAAGAGGACCGACAGGAGCTCCACCAGATGGTGGCCAACGAATTGAACTGGCGTTGCTGCCAGTTTGGTCACTTCGCAAGTTGTTGCCAGTGAAACTCCTGCGGACGATTTCTTTTTTAGGTTTTACCTACCAGGAGCGTCTTCTCCGATCTCTAGCAACAACAATGAAGTATTACTATCCCTAGAGGATCCAGAAACTAGCATCGCGGCATTGTACTACCACGATCTCGTGCGGGAGGGGTTCATACCCTACATACCGCCATACTTGCCAGCGCTCACATCGATCGAGTTTTCAGTACTGCTGCTGATGTCTTTAGAAATAAAGAGGGAAGATGAGTGATGAAAATTTAAAAAAAAAACACTTGTTTAAGCAACGTGTGAACGGCTACAACGCCGCACTGAAAGAGCCAAGCCAGCTCGTTTTATATATTTACTGTATTCGTGCAATATTAATAAAAGTTGTCAGGTAAGTAGCGTAAATGTAGTCGATTACCCATTATTTTAGTAGGGCAATAACTGGTAATTGTAATCAATTACATTTTTGATTGAAGTAATTGTAGTTGTAATCGCTGCCATTTTTTTCTGTAACGTGAACAAGTCTGATTTGGGCGTCGGGTGTTACAGGGCTTCAGCTTCGTGCTCGGTTTCAGAAGACGGCCTCTTTGACATTGTGCTACCTTCGTGAACAAGTACTTTCGCACAAGAATTTTTTTCTTTACCTGGCGCGGTTGACTGAACAATGGTGCACTTTATTCTTGCTCCGAAAGTGAGCGCATCATAGAGGGGAAAATAAAAAAAAAACGTTAAGCGATCCAACTTCCGAGTCTTTTATTTACATTCGTCTGTTCCCCAGCTATACAGACGCGCACATTTCTGTCCTTAACCATGCGGCGAAATGCGCTGAAGGTTCCCCTTCACTTGCACGACTCTTGTAGTCAGGGTAAGCTGGTTGTACAGAGGAAAAGAAAGAAAGTAAGAAAGAAGGAAAGAAAGAATGAGAGAAAGAAGGAAGGAAAGAAAAAAGGAAAGAAAAAAGGAAAGAAAGAAGAAAGGAAGGAAAGAAAGAATGATGGAACGAAGGAAAGAAGGAACGAAGGAACAAAGGAAAGAAGGAAAGAAGGTAGGAACGAAGGAAATAAAGATTGGGAAACAAAGGATTCACCTAGAGGTTCTTGCTTCGTCAGTCCTTTCACATCACACGTAAGCGCCTTGAATAATGTCCAAACACGCGTGTAAAATTGACGTTCCAGTCCACTGCGAGCACGGTCGGCATGCCTCGTCTGTGAAAGCGGTCCCAGGCAATTTATTCGTGCACCTCAAACGACTAGTGGCTCTGTGACTTTTGGAGCAGCCGATGCTGCCTCCGACTCCATAATGTCCTGTGACGCGTAGGCTCCGAAGTAAAGGGAGACCAGCACCGGAACCAGGGGCATCGGAAATCCTGCGAAAATGAGCGAAATACAGTCGAACGATTTTATAACGAAGTGCTAAGTCTTCCCAAATAATTCGTTATACAGGTAGCTTCGTTGTATAGGTCGCGCACCGCGCCACTCACTGTCGAACCGGGACGGAATTATTCCTTTGTTATACAGGTCATTTCGTTGTAGAGGCATTAAATTCTACAATGAACAGTGGGACACGGCACTGGGAAATAGTAGGGAAGTGCGGTTTCTTGTTAGTGGTGTAATCGGGCGTGAAAACGGATCAAAGCTTGAATTAGGCGGACGGGGTTAATCGAAGAAAATGTTACAGGGCCGCCACAGCCTCCGTAATATTAGTCATGCGTCATGAGATAAAATAACGGTTAAAAATTATATCGGGGAAGTATGGGCAGTCTTCGTTGAACGCATATCTGTGATATATGTAATATATGAGATGTATCTAATATCTGTAATTGACTGCATATGTGGGATGAGTGTTGCAAATTATGGGGTGGGGCAATAAGATTTGAGGTAAAGATTAACGGGAATTTTTTTTTAGCAGCCTGCAGTTTGCAAATGGCACAGTCCTGTTCGACAACGCGTTAGACAACTTATTATAGACGATTGAGGACCTGAAATGGTAAGATCTTGTTGGTAAATGCGAATATTAATATGCTGAAAACTTAAGGTAATTCTTAGCTACCTGCTGAAAAGAATAATACCTTATGATTGGTGCTCAGCGTCTAAGGAGGACATTGAAATTGGGTTACAACTTCTTAGGAAAAGGGAGAAACGGCACAGAAAGGAACGCGAGTTAAGAAAAATGCAACTTGACCTTGAAAGAAAACGTTTGGAGCTGTCTCAAGGAAGTGAAGGGGCTCTGGGACGATCAAGTGAGGCAGAATCATACCGCATGGACAGGCTGTTAAAGCCATTTGAGGCTGGGAACGACATAGGCTTGTTCCTTGGAAATTTCGAAAGGACTTACGAGAAGACGAACTTCAACTAGTTCAACGTTTGGAGTCGTCTCAAGGAAGTGAAGGGGCTCTGGGACGATCAAGTGAGGCAGTATGTGAGGCAGGCTGTGTGAGGCAGGCTGTGTAGCAGGCTGCCTCACACAAGTGCTCACACAAGGCAGGCTGTGTGGCAAGTGAGACAGGTTGTGTGTGAGCGTGCCGGCAACGGCACGCTCACACACAGAAAAGGACGCCATTTTTAAATCCCACTTGCCAGCACTGAGGCGTTATTCTCGGCCAAAATGCAAGCTTTGAATGCATTTTTTTTTACTGTGCCATCTGTTGAACAAAAAAAGAACTAAACAAAGTTCATTAGGGTAACTTGACTGCGGCAGTGCCCAAGCGCTTGTTGCAGCGGGGACGAGCCCAGCTCGTCTTCGGTGGGAGTGGTACAAACCGTGTGGACGAGGTCAGCTCGTTTATGGTAGGTAAAGGGTTAAAAGCAAAGCATATGCGTCCTCCAATTTTTGGGAGGAATGCGCCATCACTAAAGGAAATCAAACCAATGTGGTCAGCTGGCGGCAGGCATTAGGAACGCAATCATGCGAATGCACGCAACGCTACTGGACACGTGTCGTGTCCGCGTCACTACATCACCCGGTCAGTCTTGAGTGCCCTAGCAAGCCTCGCACACTCCCCTCCAGTATTAGAATAACGCGAGACGTAATCAAGCGCCAGATGCGAAATGTAAGGCTTACCGAGAATGACCCTTCTGAGGAACAGGGTCGTGATCTCCATGTCTACCAAATAAAACATGCAGGCCGATATGGTAAGTAGGTAGTGGGGCGACCCGAGGATGGCCTTGACAATTCTTCTTCGCTCGGGGTTCAGGTATTTGGCCTGCAGTAAGGCAAGAAGTTAGTGTGCATAAATAATCCCACGTAGTGCCCACATGCTATGAGCTGATAGCCTCATTTTATGCAAATATGGTAATCGATATTAACTTTGTAAGGGCCCTGTGGAAACCTGCGTGTAAGGCTGAAACATTTTTCAGTCAGGAAAAACGATTCCGCATTTTTCAGCCGCGTTAGTTTAACGTCGGGGAGAGCTAACGTAAGCATCTCATTTACCAATACAAAAGGACGCCAAATAAAGATCAAACTAAGCAAACTAAGGTTATACACATCAGTGAAGGCGTACTTATTTTTATGCTTTTCTCTTCCGCGTTCCGGCAAATGCGATACCGTCGCCCATGGAACTATACGCCGAAGGCACGCAAAACGTTGTCACACTCTGTCGGACCAATCGGCGCTCTGACACGTGTGCAATAGCTCCGCCCATGTAGGTTTTCCTTCGTTGCCGCATGAAATTGTCAGGATTAAACTACACAGCACGTGCGCGAGAGAAAGAAGGTGAATTAGCTGTCGTTTTAACAAGCTTGTTTCCCCTCTTCTAAAGGCTGAGATCAAACAGTGCACTTGCTTGAAACAGACACGGGCGTTAAGGACAGAATGACGACTCATCTGCCCTCGTTCGCGTCATCTGTTCGGCGCTAGTGCCAACGTCCAGTCGCCGTCGGGACGACCGACCCGGTTTAATTGGTAATCTTACATATGATGACCACCATCCCACTCCGTCGCGAAGCTTCTTGCCTCTGGCAGGCCCTCATCACCCGTAGAATAACTTTGCTTAACGCATGTGTTCACCATTCTTTAAATACACATTGGCAGTCATCATAGAGTACGCTGATGAATTCCTCTTGCACTTTCGTTAAATCTCATTGAGAACACGAATTTACTTTACTTAAAACTACCTAAATTTATCTTTTTTGGGTTTGAACGCATTGGACACCTCGCGTTTCAATATTGGATTCCAGATGCGCCTCCAGGAAGAATTTCTTCAACTGCGAAGCTTTTCTTTCGAGGAACCCGTATGGGTTTCCATTTTAGCACTTAGCCACGTTTGGGTGAATGTCTCATTTTCCCTTTATTAAAGACTCCATATTGCAGAAACATCACGGCGAGAAGCTGCGGACCGTGAGGTCACGGGCAAGCTATCTATACGTTGCAAGAAACGACCGAAGCTTCACACAAAGGGGTTCGCAAAACCACCCCAGCAATCGTGCATCGATACGAGCGTCTACCGGCCAAAGCAAGCACGCCGGACCGCGTCCACCAAGTACAGGGTCACGTGTTGAGCCGACTTTTTGGCAGAGAGAAAACGCGACGCGGACGGCTTCACGGCGAGTTTGCCTGCGAAGGCCCGTGGCTGCGAAGGATCGACGCAGTTCTCCCTGCTGGTTTCTGTCCTTCCTCGATCGAACGGCCCTTGCTGCTTATTCATTCGAAACTGCGCGGTGGCTTACGCACCTCGAAGCTTTTGGCGCAGTCCAGCCGTTTGATATGAGCCATCGCCACTTCGACTGCTACGCCGATGGTGCTGAGCGACGCCCAGAAGGTGACCGCGGTGGTCATGGAGTGCCAGATCCAGACGAACGTGAAGGCCACAGCGATGGCCAGGAGCCGCATGTGCACCTTCCTCTCGGTGCCTACTATGGGCAGGTATACGTACCTGCGGATGAAGTGGGTGTTTATTAGTTCAGAGTTTTACACTAATATATATATATGACGTAAATATTACAATGTGTGTACAGTTTCGCACATAGTCCAAATACTGCAATGTCTTTTTTTTTAATCTTTTTGTCATGGCGTTGTACAGGTGGCGCTCCATCGCTCTTTGACTATGGAACCACCTTCTGTAATTTTCACCATGTACATGCATATATTTGTTATTGATACAGCTTCATTGACTGACCGACCGACTCCGACCGACCGACTGAATCGGTCGGTCAATCGATCGATCGATCGATCGATTTATTTATAAAACGAAACGAATAGTGTCGGAGTGTCGTATCACTGGCATGCACTTTGAACCACCACGACGGCGCTAGTACGCCACAGTGCATGTTCACGCGCATACACGCATTCGAGCGCGACCGTGGAATCATGCAGGTTGCAAATCAATATTACGGGTCACGTAGTTTATGGTACGCTACTTGGACTAGTGGGTGAGGCGTTGTTTCAGTTTATGGCGCCATTTTTTTAGGTGATCGGTGACGCCACCTTGTTACGCCCTTTGTCAAAAGCCCGCGCCTTAAAACAAAGCGAGGCCCTTTCGGGCTGCCAATCGTCACCATGCATGCACAATCCAGCTGCGGGATCTAAATCAGCTAAAAGCCACAGTAAACGTCGTCTTACTTCTTTATCCACAGGTGGAGGCCATGGTCAAAATACCTGAAACAGAGCGCCAAAAGAACCTGTGATCATCGTCAAAAAACTTCGCAGAGCCCTGAGTGCATATGTATACGTTCTATATGCGCAGGATATACCAGCTATAGCTTACCCCAAGTCCTAAGAAAGCGAAGCCTTCGCTGTGAATGAAACTAACTAGTAAAACCTCGTTATAATGAAGTTCAAGGAGGAGCCAGAATTGCTTCGTTATATCCATTACTTCATTGTAGCCATTACTGCGTTTAGTGCAATGTGAAACTCTACGGATTTCAAGAGGAATTTCACTTCGTTATTATTTACTCATACTGTTGGCCTGTCGGCCGTACAGGGTGGGTCAAAAGCAGCGCTTCAACAATTAGTACAATACATGAATATTCCAATATTACATATAGCACAAAAAAACAGGTCAATAGCAGTATTTCAGCAATGAGTACAGTACATGAATAGGCGAACATAAGCGAACAAAAAAAGATACATAAGTGAACTATGCTGCAACATAAGTGAACTATGCTGCACATATTCCGATCAATGATACAAGACTATAAATGTAGTGTTAACGAACGAGCTCATACACACTCCCCCCCCCCGTAAAAATAAAGGCGGTGAGCACGCATACGTGCGTGCATCTTTCAGTGTAGCTTTAAGCTTTTCTCAAATTGTTCTGCACTGGTGCTTTCTCGCGTTAACACCGGTAATTCATTCCATTCTTTAATGGTTCCTGGGAAAAAGGGAATGCGTAAGCGGTAATGTGCCTCTGAGGTATTTGAAAAGTATTATATTTGCTTTTCCTTGGCATTCTACCTTATCGTGCAACCAAACACTGTTCACTATTGATGTTGAATGTGTTTTTAGTGAGAAGAAAAAAGAACTTTAACCTAGCTATGCGCCTGCGTTCAGCGAGCGTAGGCAAGTTCAGTAAACTGAGCATTTCGGAAACAGAATCTGTGCGAGAGTAACGTGATAGAATAAACCTTGCTGCTCGACGATGAACTCTTTCCAGTCTCTCAATTATCCCCGACTGATAAGGGTGCCAGATTATGCTGACATATTCTAGCGTGGGCCGAACGTACGTTAAATAAGCTCTTAGTTTTACTGACTGTGAGGCTAACGGCAATTTCCGTCGCAAAAACCAAATCTTCTTTACCGTAGTTTCGCATATTTTTATAACATGGTTTGACCAGCTTAAATTCGCGGATATATGTATGCCTAAGTATTTCAGCACGCCAACCGTGGAAAGCACCGAAGAATTCACTGTGTAATTGAAATATACATTATTTCGTTATACCCGTTTCGTTATGACGAGGTTTGGCGTACACGCTATTATAAACTTCCTCAAAGAGTCGTTAGTGTGTGCTGAGGGTGGAAGGGAGGGTCAGGGAGGGGAGGGAACAGATGGCTTTCAAAGCAAAATACTTTTAACCATCATTTTCTATTTTGATATATTCAACCTATTAACCCCGAAGCTCACAATAATATATATAGTTTTGAAACATTAATTTGTAAGGCTAAGCTTATTTGGTATTTTATTTTATTTTGTGTATATTTAAACGTCCAGTTATGTAAACCCTGTTAACAATTGCTTATCATTCTCGCCCTTGCCGCTGATCTACGCTTTCTACTCCTGGAAGCTGTTCTTACTACAGCTATGTCTTCCCTGTGAGCAAAGCGCGAAGCCAGCACCTGCACCCCTTTGGCGAGAAAGAAAGAAAGAAAGAAAGAAAGAAAGAAAGAAAGAAACAAAGAAAGAAAGAAAGAAAGAGAGAAAGAAAGAAAGAAAGAAAGATCAGGACCTACCTCCAGAAGTGCGAACACAGGTGCCCCCTAGTGACGCATTTCGGAGGTGCCGGGAGGTTGTGGCCTTCGATTCGGGCACAACCGCCAGACACGCCGTACTGTATGAGATACTTCGAGTAGAACATGATGTTCAGGATGGCGCCGTATCCCAGCAGGCTCGCGTTGTCCAGCTCCGATACCAGGTAAGGCGCCTTGGTTAACGCGGCGCTGCGTGGCACGACGATACCAGATACAGGTGGAGGGCAGGTCATCCAGAGTAAATTGAATAGATGCATGTGCTGAAACTAAGCCATTAGCTTGTTCCAGGCAACGCGTCTCGCAGTTCGTTTGGCTTCTGTGAGTATCAGTTCTTTTTTTCTTCGAAGTGAAGTCGGGGGAGCGAATAGCAATGGTGCATGTCGAATCACATGCCCCCACCAGTGCCGCAAAAAGTGCAGTCGCATGCTCCGGGTATCGCGTTTCAATCGCGGAGCACTGTACGTAGAAGATACGTGTGCATGAGGATTGTAAGAACGCTGCGCATGCTATAATTTAGACTCCCGAAGCGCTTCCATTCAATACCTAAAGGCACGTATTCCAAATGACCGGCGCTTGCGGCATCCTGCACCGTATATAGCAATACAAAGTGCTAGCGTTTCCCTATTAAGCCTACCGCTTGGTTGGCTTTAATTTTGCTATGTCTGCGCCAACGGGACTGGTCTAAACAATCTAGTGAAAGTACCGCGAAGTGCTCCTTGCGACCTCAGGTGGTTAGCGCAAGCGCTTGGAGCCACCGTCCTTACAAAAGACGTGCACCTAGGCCACCTGCCTACTGGGCATGCACACTCATCACGTGTAAGAGCTCTGGGCGCACAAACCCTCAACCTTTAACTCCCTGTTGCCTAGGTTGTTTGTTTGCCTACGCTGTCCATCATTTCCTTACCTGTAAAAGTAATGGCACAGGAGGTCCATCAGCAGAAAGTGAGCACCAGAACGCAGAAGCCCGGCGACGAGCATCACGAGCTCTCGAACTGTTAGCGACGGCTTCGGTTTCTCCATCTGCGTGTGGTCGCGACAGAACAGTGTGAACGATGGTCAAAGTTTGTTATAACGAAACGGTATACAGCGAAATTACGGATATAATAGAGTAAGTGAAATTCCTCTTGAAATCCTCATAGATATTCATGTTACCGCTAGTACATGCAATAAAGATTATAACGAAGATCAATGGCTATGACGAAGCAGTGTTGACTCCCCTTGCAATTTTGTTGTAAATAAGTTTTGCTTTGCATGAATCAAACAGCCTTAGCAGTATGTGTGAAGTGAGTTCAATATTCCAGTTTACATAATATTTGTCTAATGTGTTGAGAATTCAGAGGGCGGCACTACTGCCATGCCATCAAGCTGTCGAAAACTGAAGTGCACAGTGAAAAACCTTCTATGTCCACCGTACATATAGAAGAACGGAAAGCGTGATTTTCAAGTACGACCTTCCGATACACTATGACATCGCCTGGCTCCCTGTTGCTATACGATATCAGGCCACCGAATGCGAAGTGCACTCGTAGACTAAACTATCCTGTCAGGCTATGCAGACCTGGGCCCACAGTTCCGCCTGAGGCTCTTCAGGCCCAATGGAATCGCGTTCGCCTAAACGCGGTCGGGTTCGGCTATCTCACTCTCGTGTTATGTTATTTTTACATTGCCCCACCATAGTTGTTTTATACTGTAGTGGTACCAGATGGGCATACTCTTTTTCTAACGCATAGATGCCCAAAACAAATCTTATCGTTTCAGCCCGACTACCCATTCGACCTGCAGGCGCCCACGAAAAACACCTGCAGACGTCAATCCATGACCAGGCAAGCATTACGTGGGAACTCTGCAGCGTAAACGTCTACAGGCAAACCTCGTTATAACGAAGCGCGATATAACGAAGTAAGTGAAATTCCCCTTGAAATCCCCATAGCGACTCACAGACTCATAGCGCAATACGTGCACTATGAATCCCCCTTCGACTTCGTCATGACTAAGTTTTACGGTGTTTCCTCGAGCAAACTGCTGGTTCGCAGCTGTAAGAGTAAAAGAAAGCCATCTCACCGAAGCAGCGAAGTCACTGTAGTTTTGCACGGGCCCAAGGAAGAGCGGAGGCAAGTACACTGCGTATGCCAGCGTCTTGCAGTAGTCGGCCAAGAAGTTACGCCCTCCCTTGGCAGTGGATTCATCTGGAGGCCGCCGAATGGTGTCCATGCAGAAGCTGAAGCACCGCAGCACCGTCCAGTAGAAGGCCACGGCAGTGACGTAGTAGGCATGTTCACCGTTCCTTTCGTACACAATCTGCAGACGGCCAAAGGGAAACGTGGTGACTCATACCGCCATAGTCATCTTTATCTGAACCGAATCCTGTAGGGCACAGAGTACCTTCGCCGTTCTTTTGCCGACCCCGCCATGTACCTTACTCCTGAAGGTTTATTAATTGCGTTCATTTCTTCTGTCAGCTCTTGATACACTTCCCTAGCGGCGTCAGAGTCATTCGCTATATCTCGACGGAGTACCGGGAGAAATGTACGCACATCGCGCCCGGCTATAGATCCATGCCTTCCTCTATATGCAACCTTAAACATCTTGCGGAACTTAAGCGGTTCGTGTGATCAGCTGTTAAAGCCGGTTTGCGTGAGGTTACACAAAAGACCGGGCAGCTCTTCGGAGGAAAACGCATCGGAGCTGCCGCCTGTCTTAATTCAGTTGTGTGGAAACTTGCATCTTGAATCCTGCTGTTTGGAGCTGAATATCTAATCTCCGTGTCAGGTAATCCTCAGAGCCCAAAATTCTGCGCTGACAACGTCTCCCGATTCCGGGATGTGACTAATCTGCGCGCTTCGCCTTCAAGTTTGAAAAATCATTCAGATGAATGCAAAAAAAAAAATAATCATAGAGTTTCACGTGCCAACCCCACAATCTGATTGGAAGGCACGTCCTCGTGGGGGACTCTCCATTAATTTTTACCATCTGGTGTTTTTAACGTGCACCCTATGCACAGTACACGGGCGTTTTTGCAATTAACCTCCGTCGAAATGTGGACTCTGTGGCCGATATTTTATCCCGCGACCTCGTGCTTAGCCGCCAAACGCCAAAGCCACTAAGCAACCACGGTGGGTGCATAAATGCAGCAAGACGTAAAAAAAGAATCACTTGCTAGACTTAAAGTTGACATGTGAGTCGAGAGCCAAGTGAATCAAGCATAAATGCCCTCAAAATTTTCCCATGACTGATTAATTCAATTAATGAAGATTGATTGATTGATTGATTGATTGATTGATTGATTGATTGATTGATTGATTGATTGATTGATTGATTGATTGATTGATTGATTGATTGATTGATTGATTGATTGATTGATTGATTGATTGATTGATTGATTGACACTGACCTGATTCCTGGATATAAATTCTGGCTCGTGGTTCAAAGAGCACACGATATGCTTAGAAATTATCGCATGCATATTATGTGTTCGGCCTCCCTTGTGCACCGGTCAACATCAGAAGACACAGCACCGGGCTCAGTCAAGCGTAACACATTGAAAGTAGTTGCTGATTTCCAACATAGCTCAAGAAAATTTGATATTTCCTAGTTATCCTTGCCGTTGTCCTGAGTTTCGCTTCAGTTTCTGCTTTGTAGCGTCTACCAATTATTCAGATTCATTCACAAGGCTTGCCTTGACCCTGTCAAGATGGTGTTGGGATGGGAGCAATAGCCATTTCTATGGTTACTGAAAAGCGGAGTGATATGATGTTCGTTCTTACAGACCCCTTTAACCAGTGTCAAACGGTGACAAACATTTCAGGGATTGGCTGTACTACATAACGAGACCGAAAAATATACGGGGAACGCTCAGTAAGACCCAAGGTCGCACTGTCCCCGATTTTCCGGTCTCTACCACTTCTGGTCCGCTTCTCTAGTTATCATATAATTTTTTATTATATGTCAATCAAGACGAATAAATAGAACGCCTCAACACTGCAACTATGCTAATAATAATACTTTATCGCACAAGACTGAACGAAGATGATGCCACTAATCGATGGAGTGATGCTGCGTAATAGCAACCGGTGTGCCGAAGCCGGCGGCCCGAGCAATAATTTGTCACAACGGAACTTTGCGATAAAGTGGCATATAATGAAATAATTAATATAAAAAACTAAGTGAAATTACCGTTAAAATCCCCATAGAAGTTCTTAGTACAGCACATGCAATAATATTATCAAGAAGTAACTTATATAACGAAGTAATTCTGGCTCCCCATTATACTTTTTGAGAAGGCTTTACTGTTTCTTAAGCTACGAACATCTCACCGTTAGTAGCTAACGTTGCCTGCACATTCAATGGTGCGTCATCTATCAAGTTCCCTTGCTTCGAAAAGCCCCTTGACCACATTCTTTCTGTACAAGGACATGCAAAGATTAAACGTTAACCAGGGCTCAAAAAAACGGGATATTTGCGGTTGCTAACTTGTAGAATTCATGTTGTAACAGGGGGTGACGACGTCACCGCAGGTATACGACAAGTTAAACGGCACGTTAAATCTGATTCAATATTAGTCGTGTTTCTTGCATTTATCTACAGCTCGATGGATATAGTGTTAAAGAAGCAGCTACAAACGGATAGAGGAGTTGTCACGTCCCATTGCCGATGGCTACTTCATTTGCATCGCTCATAAATAGGTAAAAGATTAAAAAAAACATATAAGTTCTTCCAATAGATCATTTCTAAATAAAACAAGAATATTACACTATTGCACACGCATGAACGAGACACTCAAATGCACACGTGGGGTCAATATTCCTCGCATAAAGCCTCGCCAGAAGTATCGCTTGCTCTTTAAACAGACCCAGACGGTTCTCCTAAATCACTTGTTTCTAGAGCCATTCCGACAGGCCCTTCGGAATCTCCCGATTGCCGCGTGTGGACGGTGACCCACCTCGGTGTTATGCTGGCCCGACCAGCGACCGGTCCACTCACCTCGAAGAAGTCGAGCTTGAACACGTCGTAGTGTGTCACCATGGCCATGGCCACCACGTAGCACAGCGCGGGAACGCCGATCCAGGACAGGGCGAAGAACACTCCGTGTTCCAAGACGAAGAGAATGGCGCTGTGCCAGCCAAACTTGAGAGACATGAAGGCCAGCGAGTAGATCACGTGGTACCCGGGCACCAGCTGCGCATTGCGTGCCACGTGGGCGTAAACTTCGTACACTCGTTGCACGAGAACCGTGGCTCGGACCAATCGTCTCAACGAATGCTCATCACGTCAATAGATTTATCTGTGTGCCAGCCAATGGGAGAGAGCAAGTGAGCGGTGACGTAGCCAGAAATTTCTTTTCTTTTTTTTTTTTTGAGGGGGGAAGGAGGGTGAGGAGGGGCTGTGCAGGCCGCGTACTAACAGAGAAATCTTCTGCCAGTGGCTCTCCGAGGGCTCGATGAGGCCAACGAGCAAAATAGTCAATTGTAACGGACAAAGACGGCTAAGAAAAAAATGTTACAGATCCAACGCAGGGGTGGCATTTAGTGGTGCGTTTTGCTTAACAGCACGTTCGGACTTGCCGAAGTGATTCACTCGCTCTGGTAGTGAGCCCGGGGTTGCGGTTTCGATCCCTGTTTGCGGCGACCACGTTCCAACACGGATGGAATTCAAAATCGAATATCAACCCACCTTCGTGTTCACGTTAAAGAGCTCAAAATGGTCATTTCTAGTGCTGCGAAGGGTCAGCTTATAGGTATAGCCATCTGTACTACAAGCCCTGCAAACGTACCGGCGACTGGCTTTGTTTTCTATGTATTTTCGCAATGGGACAACAAACGCTTTCCTAAATATCCTCGTTGCGACAAATAGGCGCCTCTGAGTGCATCGTTCAGTTATTAAACCGTGTCACTGTCTTTGGCTCTTTCTCTCATATTGGTTGTCAGGGGAGTAGGCGAATTCAATCGCACACGCATACTTCTCTCTCTTGTAAACGCCAGATATCTCTCTGAGACGCACATGCTCCCACACGAGATTCTTGTGGCGACCAGAGGTGCAAACGATTTGGTCGGTGGTGGCGCCGGTGTTCTGGGCACGAATTCAGGGTATTCTAACCACTAACGTTTCCTGTCACCTTCTCCCCCTCCTCCTCTTCACGTCGTCTCAAGCACCTCGTCTGAAGTAGCAAGCCCTACATGTAGCAGGGCCAACATCTTTAGCTTCCACTAAACTCTTTCTCTCCCATATATCACCGCGAGCGTGGCAGAACGAAGTTCAA